>NW_027507758.1:49397935-49590435 GCF_037356315.1 Lithobates pipiens | reverse complement strand
AGTCCAGGACAGACCATTATATATATATATATATATATATATATATATATATATATATATATATATATATATATATATATATATATAAACCATTTTGTATAGATATTTCCTTAGTCTTGCGACTTCCTAAAGTGGCATTGCATGGTAAGTAGAAAGTTCCTGTAATAAATTCCTGAGTTTCAGTTCATCACACAGGGGGAGAAAGGAAAAGGGTGGGATTGGTGGGGAGAAAGGAAAAGGGTGGGATTGGTGGGGAGAAAGGAAAAGGGTGGGATTGGTGGGGAGAAAGGAAAAGGGTGGGATTGGTGGGGAGAAAGGAAAAGGGTGGGAGTGGTGGGGACAAGGGTGCACTGGGGATGAGCATCAGGCTGTTCTGATTAACAGCTAGTAAGCCTCGTGTGACATTCTATAACACAAAGGGAAACACGCTCTATCCTCACCACCTCAGCCGTTTTCACTGTCCGATCCATTACTTTTAAAAGCACGCTGCAGCAAACAGCATGGTACCATGCAATCATGCGATATGGTGCCCACAAATGTACTGCATTTGAGATCTGCATTTGGGATGTTGTTACCAATACATTGATTGGCACCTGCATGCAGATCACAAAGGCAGCGTGCTCACCAGCTATGCGGGAAACGATCATGGAATGCATGTTTCCTGCACCACATTCTTTTGTGAACTGGCCCTTAGAAAAATATAATACAAATGTCAATGTAAAACTATGGACTTATCCAGGTCAGGAGTATATAGCCCAGCATTCTCAGGACAGCAGTATATAGTTCAGCATTAACACATCTGAAGTGCAGTATCTCACAAAAGTGAGTACACCCCTCACATTTTTGTAAATATTTTATTACACATTTTCATGTGACAACACTGAAGAAATTACACATTGCTACAAAGTAAAGTAGTGAGTGTACAGCTTGTATAACAGTGTAAATTTGCTGTCCCCTCAAAATAATTCAACACAGCTATTAATGCCTAAACAACTGGCAACAAAAGTGAGTACAGCCCTAAGTTAAAATGTCTAAAATATGAGCCATTTTCCCTCCTTGGTGTCATGTGACTCTTTAGCGTTACAAGGTCTTGGGTGTGGATGGGGAGCAGGTGTGTTAAATTTGGTGTGATCGCTCCCACTCTCTCATACTGGTCACTGGAAGTTCAACATGGCAAAGAACTGAGGATCTGAAGAAAAAAAAAATGTTGCTCTACATAAAGATGGCCTAGGCCAGTGATGGCAAACCTTGGCACCCCAGATGTTTTGGAGCTACATTTCCCATGATGCTCAACTACACTGCAGAGTGCATGAGCATCATGGGAAATGTAGTTCCAAAACATCTGGGGTGCCAAGGTCCACCATCACTGGCCTAGGCTATAAGAAGGTTGCCAAGAGCCTGAAACTGAGTTGCAGCATGGTGGCTAAGACCATACAGTCACATACAGGGCAGCACAGTGGCGTAGTGGTTAGCACTTTCACCTAGCAGCAATAGGGTCGCTGGTTCAAATCCGGACCACGACACCATCTGCCTGGAGTTTGCATGTTCTCCCTGTGCCTGCGTGGGTTTCCTCCGGGCACTCCGGTTTCATCCCACACTCCAAAGACATGCTGGTAGGTTAATTAGACCTGGTCTAAAAAACAAAAAAAAAAAATGGCCTTAACATATGTGTATGTCAATGTTGTATGTGTTGTAAGCGTGTCAGGACCTTACGGGGTAAAGGACCACGCAAGAAGGTGCCCAGAGGCAATTCAGTTCACATAGGTAGCGCTATACAAGTCATTCACTCACTCGTACAGTGGTTTAATAGGACAGGTTTGACTCAGAACAGGCCTCGCCATGGTCGACCAAAGAAACTGAGTTTGTCTTTGGGAAATAGACGTATAAGTTCTGCCAGCATTGTTGAAGGGGTGGGGTGTCGGCCTGTCAGTGCTCAGACCATACGCTGCATCAAATTAGTCTGCATGGCTTTCGTCCCAGAAGGAAGACTCTTCTAAAGATGGTGCACAAGATAGCCCACAGTTTGCTGAAGACAAGCAGACTAAGAACATGGATTACTAGAACCATGTCCTGTGGTCTGATGAGACCAAGAGAAGCTTATTTGGTTCAGACGGTGTCAAGCGTGTGTGGGTGTGTGGCAGCACCAGGTGAGGAGTACAAAGACAAGTGGGTCTTGCCTACAGTCAAGTATGGTGGTGGGGGTGTAATGGTCTGGGGCTGCATGAGTGCTGCCATCTCTGGAGCGCTACAGTTTATTGAGGGAACCATGATGCCAACATGTACTGTGACATACTGAAGCAGAGCATGCTCACCCCACTTCAGAAACTGAGCCGCAGGGCAGTATTCCAACATGATAACGACCCAAAACACCTCCAAGACAACCATTGCCTTACGAAAGAAGCTGAGGGTAAAGGTGATGGACTGGCCAAGCACGTCTCCAGATCTAAACCCTATTGAGCATCTGTGGGGCATCCTCAAACGAAAAGGTGGAGGAGAGCAAGGTCTCCAACATCAACCAGCTCTGTGATATTGTCATGGAGGAGTGGAAAAGGACTCCATCGGCAAACTGTGAAGCTCTGATGACCGCCATGCCCAAGAGGGTTAAGGCAGTGCTGGAAAATGTTGGCCACACAAATTCTTGACACTTTGGGCCCAATTTGGACATTTTCACTTAGGGGAGTACTCAATTTTGCTGCCAGCAGTTTGGACATTAATGGCTGTGTGATGAGTTATGAGGGGGCAGAAAGTTTACACTGTTATACAAGCTGTACACTCACTACTTTACATTGTAGCAAAGTGTTATTTCTTCAGTGTTGTCACATGAAAAGATATAATAAAATATTTACAAAAACGTGAGGGGTGTATCCACTACTAGATACTATATATAGCTCAGCATTAACAGATCAGGAGTACACAGCTCAGCATTAACAGATCAGGAGTATACAGCTCAGCATTAACAGATCAGGAGTATACAGTTCAGCATTAACAGATCAGGAGTATACAGCTCAGCATTAACAGATCAGGAGTATACAGCCCACTATTTGACCTTCCCTAATGATCAGTTCCTTACCTGCTTGTTCCGACATGCTGCCTTCAGTCTCTCCCCTCACATCCATACAGAGTGCCTGTATGAGATGTGGAAAACAGGCAGGACGGATGTGAGTAGAAGTTCACACTAGAGCCAGTGAAGCCATGCTGCAGAGGCAGCTGCTTGTGTGTGCTGTTCTGTTCCAAAGTCAGGAAGGAATTGTTTGGACAGTGGGGGGGGGGTCGGCACTGCAGACACAAGATCTTCCCCTCACCCTCTGGCGAACGATGGGATGCCGACACCGTGATAGACTATACCTAATCATATTGTACAGGGTGCTGTGACTGGCCCAGGTACCTTGGGATAGCTGTAGGCCAGTCACTGCATCACAATAGTAAGCAAGCTGTCATGAATGATCATTACAGTTTTGCTTACGTGATTTTTCTGTGCAGTCCATCCCTTTCCATTTTTCAAGATTTTTTTTTCCTCCGATTTATATTTTCTAAACTGGAAAAAAAAATCAAATGTGGGGACTCGTGCCTTAGAGAGAACAAATGTAGAATCCCAGCTTTGCAAAGAAGCTGAAATAGCCAGTAGTCTAATAATGGGTCTGTAGTCTACAGCCCTAGCCAAAAGTATTGAGAATGACAATCATTTCATAAAGGGTAATCGTAGTAGCAGCAATATTCTTGCCTGTGAATCTTTTTGTGCAAAGCATTGATGACTGCACATGTTTCCTTGCAGGAACCATGGTTAACAAAAAGAAAAAATGATTTCAAGCACCATCCTTCTTTTAAAGCGGTTGCAAAATCCCTAGACATTTTTTTTGTACCCTACAAGGTAAAGTTATGTGTTAGTATGCATCACATAACAGCACATTATGTTAAACTTACCTGAAGCCCTTCCAGCAGTGAGATGTCAGAGCTACAGGCACTTCCATCTTCCCCTTATTGCCTCAGGTTTGCAGACTCTGGCTCTTATGACTGGTCGGAGCCGCCGCTTACAGTACAGTGCTCTGAAGGGACGGCCCAGTGGACGTCCCTTCAGAGCGCATGCACCAGTGATGTCACTGACTGCATGTACAGTAGATATCTCCTAAACCTGTGCCTATTTACACTACCTATAGGTAAGCCTTATTATAAGCTTAACTATAGGTAAAATTCAGTGATGGAAGTTTACTTACACTTTAAAGCTTCCAGTCTGTTATTCTAACTCAATCAGCATTACAGAGTGATTTTCAGCCTTGTCCTCATCTACACTGACACCTGTGTTAACAAGAGAATCACTGACATGTCAGCTGGTCCTTTTGTGGCAGTGCTGAAATGCAATGGAATTTTTTTAGGGGGATCAAGTTGATTTTCATGGCAAGGTGGGTCTTTGCAATGCATCTGATAACGCTTCATAACATTCTGGAGTATACGTAAACTGCCATCATAAAAATGGAGGCAGCAGACTTTGTGAAAAATAATATTTGTGTCATTCTCAAAACTTTTGGACACGGCTGTATAATGGTTCCTTGAAGCATGTCCCAAATCTCCAACAACTTCTTTAGCATGTTGGCAGTTGCTGGCCACCACTTGCTGCATGTTTGAAGTCGCTGACCAAACCTTGTAGCATACCTGTAGTCTCTGACCAACTCTTGTTGAATATGTATGCACTCTCTACTGTGTGGCAGAATTGTGTAAATCTCAGAACAGGATGAACAGTAAACATTCTTTGGCAGGTAAAACAGTATTTCTATATGTATTTTATCTGTGTATTTAGCTTTTTGCCTTGAGTTCAGTTCAGTTTTAAGTTGATACAAAGGGTACAGTGGAAGACAAAGTGGCAGAAACACAAAAAAACCATAACTCATAACATACGCTGCAAACCTAAAATAAGCCTTGTGCCTCCAAATTATTAAACCAGTCAAGTACTCAATTCTGGGGTTAACTTCATTCGGATTGCTTAAAAAAAAAAAAAAAAAAAAAAAGGGGGGGGGGGGGGCATTTAAAAACAGATTTTGCCACTTACGGCAAGGGACCATTAGGGAATATTTGCTTCCGACTTTACTTCCAAGCTTTAATACCAATGTATATTTTAGCTAAAATTGCAACAAGACTAAATAAGCTAAAAGCATTTTTATTTCGTTAGTGCATTTTGTTTGTCACCCAGTGTCAAGCTAACAACTGCGCATCTCAATCTGCGATACCATTATACAGCGTGATAAGATGAAGACGACATATTTTTTGTATCCCCGAGGGTAAAATACTTTTGTTAAAAGCATGTTTTTTTTACGAGATTACACCTTTTGAAATACCACTAATACAACCTAAAGAATTAATATACCATACTCTAAGATGAAAAAAGTCGCATTTGGTTAATTTGGTCCCACTTTGATGGTGTCCCACGTGTAACCATGAAAAAGTGAAAGTGTTCGGGCCCACTTAAGGCTCCTTAATAGATTTTTCTGTCTCTAACGCTCTTGGCGGGTCAGCCATAAATTTGGCATAAAATGCTTGCTTTATCTGTAGATTGCTATACTCCATTCTAGAAGCATTCCCTAAACAAGGCACAATCTCAGGAGTTTTCCAGACTACTTTTTCTTAAGGCTCAGACTTAACTCTTTACGGAAGCATGGTTTGGGTACAGTTCACGTCCAAAAGGTAGACTCAGTCAAAATCGGACATTTAAAGCGGAGCACCACCCAAAAGGGGAAGCTCTGCACATTCTACTGCCACATTTAGCACATTTTGAGGGGGGAAGGGGAGCAGGTACCTGGTTTTGACAGGCAACTGCTCCCACTTCCTGCTAAGATCATGACTGGTGATCTACATCATGTCCGGCCCCTCCTCCTTTCCCCTCACTGCCTTCTGGGACCTGTGTGTGTCCCAGAAGATGCCGGTGTTCTGACAAAAACTGTCCCCCCCAAGATGAATGTCCAGGTTCAAGCCCCACCATCCAAGTGGACATACGGTAGCACTTAGTAACAGGGACCCTCGGGGGCTTGCTTCGCTCACCACGCTTCGGACACGGCCTCGCTTTGCTCTGCAATTTTTTATTCTAGCTATGTTCACTTGGATGGTGGGGCTTCAACCTGGACTCAGGCGCCATTCATCGAGAGACTTTCGGCATCTTCTTGTCTTCTGTACTGCGCAAGCCACTATCCGACGGGGGACAGTATTCGACAACACTGGGACCATTCATAAAATGCAGCACGACTTGCACATGTGCAGTAGGAAACAGCCTGTGAAGGCTTCACTGCCGGTTCCCTTACTTACAATGCTGGCACCTGCACCCAAAGCCCATGGACGAATGGGCTTGGGATGCCAGCATTGCGGGATCCCTGGATAGGCAACTGTCTTTATATTAAAAGTTAGCAGCTACAGTATTTGTAGCTGCCGACTTAATTCCTCCCCCCTCCCCCCCAGACTGGAACTTCTCGTTAGGTAGTAAGTGGATTCTAAACTGCTAAAGGAAACCTGTATCAAGAGAAATGTGGTAAGTGATGTTGGCAACTTCCTTTTACAACACTGGTCTCCTATCCCTTTCTGGCCTCAACAATGCAAGTCACTAACTTGGAACAAGCATGTAGCTGGGGGAAGTCATAGCAAACAAAGAGCTCCTGATCCAAATACTGTTTTTTCGTCAGGGATTGCTAAAAATGCCTTAAATCAGATACCAAGCATTTATTAAAGTATTTCAGTAATAATACATGTTAAATTAGCTCATTCTCATTGGGAAAATCAGCACAATGAGCTAATCAGTTGTGCTGCTGTGCTCATGTGCCAACAATGGACATGCTAACAGGAAAACAGAGCAGAGGGAGAGGAGATCATTAGGCTGCAGCTTCTTCTTTCACTGTCCAGTCAGGCTGGGGGGAGAGACAAGGTGGAAACTAAAAAAAAAAAACTTCCAGCATTTCAAAACTCAGAATGGGCTTTGATGTGTGGATTTGGAACAGCTGTAGAGTCTCCTCTCTGCAGATAAACAAATCCAGCTTATGTAGAAGGATCTGTCATCTCTGTGGATCACCCAAGGCCAGTCACTTCACTGGGTAAATATTAGGGTTCACAACCATTTTAACATTTCTAAGCCTCCGTTACCCAGCTCCAGGTATTTTCCCAGCCCTCTAGTGCTAAAAGGAGAGAGAACTGACTTTTTATTAAGCTATAATGGAGCAGATGAGTGTACATTCATAATGTCACATAGGATTTCTCAAACCACTGAAGCTTAAAGTGACAAAATAACAAACATGTAATACCTTTCTCCTATATGCAAGTTGTTTTTGCAGAGCAGCCCAGATCCTCCTCTTCTCGAATGCCTCTTCTGTTTTCCTGGCCACTCCTTCCCGTCGAGTGCCCCCACAGCAAGCAGCTTGCTATAAGGGCACCAGAGCCGAGCTGCAGCTCCGTGTGTCCAATCAGACATGGAGATGCTATCCGGCCCGTCCCTGCTCTCTCCCGACTGGCTAACTGACACTGAACAACAGCCGCGGTTCACAGTAGTAAAAGGATGTTTAGCAAGATGAATAAAAGATACACTGTGGTTTTAATAAGCAACACAAATGTTTCTATGCATCTTAAACACTTCCTTCGGTACAAAATTAAATAAGTAAACCCAACATTTTAGAATCCTGATATATGCCTGCTGTACCATGTACTTGTAATTAAGATGGATCCTGTTCACTTTACCCTGCTTTCTTTGTGTAAAATCCCTGGTGTTCCTGCCAGTCCCTCTGCTTTCCTACTAAAAACCTACCACACAAGGCATGAGAGCACACAGTGGTCAATTCTCTACCTGTGCTGGGAACTTAGCTCTCCTTCAATTATCAAATGTGTGCTGGCACCCCCTTCTCTGCACAGCCATTTACTGGGAAGTCCACTGTACTGCTGTCCCCCCCCCCCCCCCAGCTCTCTGAGCTCCTTATGCAGCTGAGAATAGAGATTATGTGATCATTAACCGCTTGCCAACCAGTGCACGCCGATGTACGTCGGCACAATGGCGCGGCTCTGCAAATGGGTGTACCTGAAAGTCTGCTTTAAGATGCATCAATGTGGGTGCATTCGTACTCAGTGAGCATATGCCCGCGGGTCCCGCAGACTCGATGTCTGCCGGCGGCCTGCGATCGTGACAGGGAGCGGCAGAATGGGAGATGCCTATGTAAACAAGGCATTTCCCCCGTTCTGCCTAGTGACATGACAGATCTACTGCTCCCTGTCATCGGGAGCAGTGATCGCTGTCATGTCAGTGGTAGTCCACACCCCCCAGAGTTAGAATCACCCCCTAGGACACACTTAACCCCTTGATCGCCCCCTAGTGTTTAACCCCTTCCTTGCCAGTGTCATTTACACAGAAATTAGTGCATTTTTATAGCGCTGATCACTGTATAAATGTCACTTTTCTTAAAATAGTGTCAAGTTTCCGATGTGTCCGCCATGACAACGCAGTCACGATAAAAAAAATGTAATTTTTTTTTTTTTTTTAATCCAGATTGCTGCTATTGCTACTTAAAAAAAAAAAAAAAAATAATAATAATAATAATAAAAATGCCATAAATCTATCCCCTATTTTGTAGAAGCTATAACTTTTTCCCAAAAATATGTAGAATACATATCAACCTAAACTGAGAAATAATTTTTTTTATATATATAGATTTTGTGGGGATACTTATTATAGCAAAAAGTAAAAAAATATTTTTTTTTTTTCTTCAAAATTTACGCTTTTTTGTTTATAGTGAAAAAAAATAAAAACCGCTGAGGTGGTCAAATGCCAACCAAAAAAAAAAAAAGCTCAGGCGACCACGCAATTGTCAGTTAAAGCGACGCAGTGCCGAATCGCAAAAAAGTGCTCTGGTCAGGAAGGGGGTACGTTCTTCCGGGGCCGATTTACTTAAACAAGGGGGGCGGGGGGGGGGAGGTATGTATAATATTTGTATATGTTTACACAAAATGTTTTGCCTTTAATTTCCAATATAAACTGAATGGTGAGGGATAACCTATACATTAACGACTTGCCGACCGCCTTCCGCATATTTACTGCAGAAAAGCATCTTGGCTGTGCAAAAAGACGGTCACCTGCCCTGTTAGGACTGTACTGTGTGCGGACATATCAGGATTGGATGGACAGAAATAATAATCCATTGGCTTTTAAAACTGCTCTAGTATGCATTTCAATGGAGTATGTAGTGGTTTGCCTGGAGTTCAGCGTTAGACACTTGACCTCCGGAAGATTTACCCCCCACTGTGCTAATTTAACTGACAATTGCACGATCATGCAACGCTGTACATAAATGAAATAGATGTCCTATCTTTCCCAAAAATAGAGCTTTCTTTTGGTGGTATTTGATCGCCTCTGTGTTTTTATTTTTTACACTATAAACCAAAAACCAACAATTGAAGAAAAAAAAAAAAATGTTTTACTTTTCGTTATAACACATATCCATTAAAAAAATATATATATAAAAATCAAATGTCATTATAAATTTAGACCAATATGTATTCGGCTACATGTTTTTGGTTGAAAAAATAAATCCTACTAAGCGTATATACATTGATTGGTTTGCAAAAAAAAAAAAAAAAAAAAAAAAAAAAAAAAGTTATGGTGTCTACAAACTATGGTATATACATACTGAAATTTTTATTATTTTATTTTTTTTTTATATATACTAATACTGGCAGGGATCAGGGACTTAAAGCGGGACTGCGATATTGCAGTGGACAATCTGACACTTTGCAGGAAGCAGTGACACTAATACAGTGATCAGTACTAAAAATATGTACCGTAACACTGGCTGGAAAGGGGGTTAAACATATTGGGCGATAAAGGATTAACTGTGTGCCTAGCCAGTGTTTGTGTACTGCTTTTACTAGGGGAAAAGATTGAGTTGAGTCTGTGCCCAATGATTGGCTGGCAGACATCCAGTGCCTGGCACCCACAAATCCACTCCTAATGTAAATAATCACAGCAGTAGTGGCGTGCTTCCCCTGTAGGTGTGAGTGCAGAATCGCCTGAAAAAAAAAAAAAAAAAAATGTATGTATGTATGTATGTATGTATGTATGTATGTATGTATGTATATATGTATATATATATATATATATATATATATATATATATATATATATATATATATATATATATACATACACACACACATATACACATACATATATATATATATATATATACACATACACACACACACAGGGTGGCTCTCCTGTGCAGAATATATATATATATATATATATAAATATATATATATATATATATATATATATATATATATATATATATATATATATATATATATATATATATATATTCTGCACAGGAGAGCCACCCTGTAGCAGTCAATCTGCTATGGGGAGACCAGTAAACTGGTTAATTGGTTAATTATAATGTAGTAGTCCTGCTCCTTAAAGCAGAGTTCCAACCAAAAATGGAACTTCCACTTTTAGTGATGGTGACCCCCCGACATGCCACATTTGGCATGTCTTTTTTTGGGGGGGGGGGGGCAGATAACCTCTTTGTAGTGGCATCCAGCTCCCACTTCCACCTCTGGCTCCAAGGTGCCAGAAGGAAGATCACCTCCTCTCCCCCTCCCTTACAACTTCTGGGACACGTCACAGGTCCCAGAAGATTGCCTGGCCATTACCAGTGTGGCTCTTGCATTCGCAGTGCCATTGAAAGCCGGTGCCGTGGAGAGGAGCGAGGCTTTGTACTCCCACATCGCTGGACTGTGGGACATGAGAGTGTCCAATTATTAATAGTCAGCAGCTACACTTTTTGTAGCTGCTAACCTTTAATCTTTTGTTTTCGGCAGAATTCCCTTTTAACCACTTTCAGACCGGACCAATTTGCTGGTCAAAGACCAGACCACTTTTTGCGATTCGGCACTGCGTCGCTTTAACTGACAATTGCGCGGTCGTGCGACATGGCTCCCAAACAAAATTGACGTCCTTTTTTTTCCACAAATAGAGCTTTCTTTTGGTGGTATTTGATCACCCCTGCGGTTTTTATTTTTTGCGCTATAAACAAAAATAGAGCGACAATTTTGAAAAAAACGCATTATTTTTTACTTTTTGTTATAATAAATATCCCCCAAAAATATATAAAAAAACATTTTTTTCCTCAGTTTAGGCCGATACGTATTCTACATATTTTTGGTAAAAAAAAAAAAAAATCGCAATAAGCGATTATTGATTGGTTTGCGCAAAAGTTATAGCGTTTACAAAATAGGGATAGTTTTATAGCATTTTTATTAATAATTTTTTATTATTTTTTTTTTTTACTAGTAATGGCGGCGATCTGCGATTTTTATTGTCACTGCGACATTGTGGGGGACCCATCGGACATTTTTGGGACCATTGTCATTTATACAGTAATCACTGCTATATAAATGCAGTGATTCCTGTGTAAATGACACTGGCAGTGAAAGGGTTAACCAGTGGGTAGCAGTGTAGGGGTTAAGTGTTCCTAGGGGTGTGTTACTAACTGTGGGGGGGTTGGGCTTTCATTTAGTGTACACTGATCTCTGCTCCAATCACATGGAGCAGAGATCAGCGTCACTAGTTGCTAGGCAGAATGGAAAAATGTTGTTTACACAGCATTTCCTCCATTCGGCCGCTCCGTGAGACGATCGCGGGGATGCCCGCGGCGATCGAGTCCGCGGGTCCCGCGACCGGACTCACGGGGGCCCCGACCAGCGCGCGCTCCCGATGGCAGGGCGGCATCGAATATTGGACGTACCTGTACGCCAAAATGCCTGCCCGTGCCATTCTGTCGACGTACATCGTCGTGCGCTGGTCGGGAAGTGGTTAAAGCCCAACTTCGGGCAAACAAGTTTTCCCATGCAGTGGGACTCCCCCACAGTCCAGCGGTGGACTGTTCCTAGTCTATGGAGCCTGCTCCGGGCTTGATGTCATCAGAAGCAGTCCACAACTTAAGAGCGCAGGAGCACAGGGGTGCCTGACTGGTCTTGTAATGGTAGGATCAGAGGATTAGGCAAGTATATTCCCATTCTCCTCTAGACAAAAACGAGCAGTTAACACCTAAAGCTCGGGCATGGGAATTCTTTTATATGTTTATTTTTTTAGCCTGGAGATAGGATTTAAAGCTGGCCCCTCAACAAAACCAGGCTGTTCAACCTACTAAAATTACCTGAAAGTGCATAAGGTGAGGGGACATAAAGCCAACAATGCAATTTGCTTATATCTAATGAAAAAATGTAAACTTATCCAATCAATATTGTACAATAATGCAAGCATATGAAGTACTCCAAGACCCGAGATTACGCAAGAGGGTTAGATTTCACTAGCAAAGATGTATCTTATAAAGCCCATACACAGGCACCTATCCATGAGTGATAGAATTAATCCAAGCATCATTTGTCAATAAAAATAGTTAGTATAGGTGTTAGCAAGTAAGCAATGGAAGTATGCACTAGCATATGACCTGCTCATTACTGTCAATTGTAATGAATCTCTCTCCTTTCTACAGTCTACACTTCTTTTACGCATGCAAGAAATCTCAATGTCACCCAAGACAGATGAGAAGCTGACAGTAGAGGGCATTTTCTCTAGTCACCTACAGTCACAGGATGTGGCGACTTACCTTGTACATTGTTCTCATTGTTGAAGGAAGCCAGCAGAGGCCAACAGTAGTGTGGTCTTACAGGTAAGCCTTCCTCTTTCAAGGTTCTTATAAAATCAAGTGCCAAATCTAAAAAAATAATAATATATTTAAACAAAACTCAGCACAGCTATGAAAAACACACAATACCCAATTAAAGTGGCTCACTCACTATAAAATCCTTTAAGAGTCCATTGTGGCACATTTGTCAAGAAGTTTGTCACCTTTCAGTTTTACTGCTGCCTACAGAAGTATCCAACACCGGTAAACAAAAATCTCTAGACCATCCCTGGATGCATGCTTCAGTTATGTAGCGAAGCAGTACCAAAAGCAAGATAATAAAATAGAGAGGTGGGTCCTGCATCCCTAAATGGATTCCAAGATAAGGATTTCATGGTGAGCACAAGAAGAAAGGAGGGTTGTGGAGGGAGATGTGTGCAGAGGTGGGGGATGGGAGAGAGTGGTGCAGAGGTCAGAGCCGAGGAGGAGTGGATGTGAGATGTGCACAGCCTATGAAAGAGCTGAATCCTACACACTATATAGTGTGCACCCCTAAACCCTGCACAAATAACACCCCTAAACCCTGCGCACCATGTACGCAGCGCACCCCTGAACCCTGCGCACCATGTACGCAGAGCACCCGTGAACCCTGCGCACCATGTACGCAGAGCACCCGTGAACCCTGCGCACCATGTACGCAGAGCACCCGTGAACCCTGCGCACCATGTACGCAGAGCACCCGTGAACCCTGCGCACCATGTACGCAGAGCACCCGTGAACCCTGCGCACCATGTACGCAGAGCACCCGTGAACCCTGCGCACCATGTACGCAGAGCACCCGTGAACCCTGCGCACCATGTACGCAGAGCACCCGTGAACCCTGCGCACCATGTACGCAGAGCACCCGTGAACCCTGCGCACCATGTACGCAGAGCACCCGTGAACCCTGCGCACCATGTACGCAGAGCACCCGTGAACCCTGCACACCATGTACGCAGAGCACCCGTGAACCCTGCACCATGTACGCAGAGCACCCGTGAACCCTGCACCAAGTACGCAGAGCACCCGTGAACCCTGCACCAAGTACGCAGAGCACCCGTGAACCCTGCACCAAGTACGCAGTGCACCCGTGAACCCTGCACCAAGTACGCAGAGCACCCGTGAACCCTGCACCAAGTACGCAGAGCACCGTGAACCCTGCACCAAGTACGTAGAGCACCCCTTAACCCTACACGGACACTTGGTATTTATTGGCCCTGTAAGATACTCCCACTCTCTGCAATTTGGCCACACCCACTGTTCAATGTGTTTCGTCCAGAGGGAGGGGTGGCCGAGTTCCTGCACCTATTCTCAGAGAAAAAAGCCCTGGGTAAATTCATAGTCAGATACAACTGGTCCTTTTGGGGTAACCATAATGCTTATGTGGCCCGCGATGAAAGCTCAACACTGCTGCTTTAGACCAAAAGCATGGATAATGATCTGCCCGATCATCTACACAGTTGGGTGCCCTAAAGCTGGCCATAGACCCTTTTTTTGTGTTCGGTCAGCATGCTATCAGTCCAGTCAACTGGCAGAAACCAACTCTGATTACTCTCCAACACAGATGACACATAACCCAATGAAATGCTGTGTCCTGTCCCCAAAGAACAATAGAACGGGAGACTGTGATGGGTTGCTATGAACTTGTGCCACACTCACCTTATACAGCCCAAACAACACCTCAACAAAAAAAGAATAGTTACCTTTTTTATCTGCACTCAGAGCACAGTATAAACCAAACTGCAGGGGTGAGCAGTGCAACTTGGATTCTTCCAATATGGGTGCATATGTCTTTAGAATTCTGGCAGGCTACAATTATAAATAAAATAAAACATCAATACAAATCACTTTTATAAGTTCACCGAAACCAACATATGGGAAAGGAATCTATTGTGAAGAATTAATCAATGCCGTCTGTTCTATTACCCATACCTCCCAACTTTCTGAAATGAGAAAAAGGGACACTTTATACCACAAAGTATGCAGACAGGGGACACACCCTTGCCACCCATCCCCAGACTGCCAGGTACATGGATGAATGTGGATGTGGATATTACCTAGGGTGGTCTGCCTAGGAATGCCCACTCCTTCAGACTGCTCTTTATGTTTGGAGGCCACGCTGGGCTGACTCACTCGGTTGGGGGTCTATAGGTGGGTGATGGTAAAATGCTTATAAAGCGTTTGCTGGACTTTGGCTTCAATGTATACATCTAGACTGACAATGCCGCTGTCCAAAAGTTGCCCCTGTGCTCTTTCACCAAGATTGGGGGTGCTCCAATAGAGGAGGTGTGTTACTGGCCAGATCACCAGGTGAACGGGGGGTCCAAAGTAAAGAAAACCAATGCAGAAACTACATCTAATGATTGGTAAGCTGCCATATATTACTACATTTTTGGTTTGGGGCTTAACGGTTTTTATTTTTTTTAATAGAATAATAAAGGGCACAGTCTGCACAGGTGACATTATCTTAAAATATTCATTAGAAGACCTTCTAACATACAAACATAACCAGTGAAAGATACAGTGGCTTGTGAGCCAAATGAGTCTGGTAATAACTTTAATGCTTGTTGTGGCAATCTCTCAGCTTGTATTTAAAGGGTTACTAAACGCAGGACCCTGCATTCTTTATATCTGGCCGCCCCACAGTACACAGAAATGCAATTATTTTAGTAAATATAAACTACTAAATACCTTTTCTCATCAGCAGTATATAGCAGTCTGGTAAATTCTATCAGTCTCTGGCCGAGCACTGGTTAAAGCTTTTAGGTGGAGTTTTCATTCTCTTCTGACTGTCCTATGAGGCTACATGACTCCTGACCCTCTGTGTGGACAGTAATGATTGGCCCTGTGCTGATCACATGCACCCTCCGTAGAAAACAAAAACCCTCTAGCAATACACAACAAACTGAGCATGTGCAGAGGCTGTGTACTATCAGGAGATGGATTGGGGACAATGGAAGAAGGGGAGGATCAGAGAAGACAGGCTCAAGCAGCCTTTTTACAAAATGTGGAGGATTAACCCCTTAGGTTCCACAGTGAGCATAACAAGCATACTTTACTGCATATACAAACTGATTTTACTGTTGTGGGTTTAGTAACACTTTCATATTTTGGTGTGTCAGAATACCTGCACCATCCCAGTAAGAGCTGTGCCATGTTGTAGAACTGGATGGACAAAAATAGAAAACATCTGGCAGGTGAAGAGATATATATTTTATTTTTTATTTTTTTGTTCTTTGATCTGTGTATTTAACGGCTTGTCTGGAGTTCAGCATTAAAAATCATCCATTCTCCCTGCAATTCAGTCTGACCTATCCTGCATTCTACAGTTTAGTCTGCACCGACGTGCGTTTGCCATTCATGCCAGCTGAATGGAGACCTTCACAGTAGCATGGCAGGTCGTCATTTTTTCTGTAAAGGTGAGCCAACACTTTAAGGGCCCCAAACTGTCTCTCTCACCTCTGCATGTCCTAAAACTATCTGACTGTTGGTGGTGGAGCAATAACCTGAGCCTTTCAGCTCCACAAAATTCAATGACCTATATTCTGCAAGCCTCCAGCCTGGCTAGAAAAACAATCCAACTATGGGATCAAAACTTTACCATGTCTTAATTGTTCGATAAAAAAAGAAAATTCTAAAGGAAAAAAAAATAAAAATGGACCGACACTTAGGCTCCATGCACACTAGCATTTTTTTCTGCTCCTAAAAACTAAATAGTGTTATCCTATGTGTCCATGCACACTACATTCGGCTATTTATGTTTGAGCTTCAGCATCTAGGAGGAGAGAAAAAAAAAATGTTTTTGTAGCGTTTCTTGGAGCATTTTTCCAGCAGAAACACTACTAAAAGTGTCATTTTTTTCTCTTTTATTGCAAAACCGCTAACGCGCCTAAATTCTCTTAGACACCCCTCAAATGCTACTACAAAAAAAGCAATTAACAGTGTTTTTTTATCCAGCATTTTCCAGCTTTTTTTTTTTGTGTAAAACAAAAACGCTAGAGTGCATGGATCCTAAAAGGAGAAGTCAAGCTTTCGATTCTTATTAAACCTGTTCTCACCCCCATTCTAAATCTTATTCTAACTACCAGCACAGTGGTTAGCATTTCCACCTTGCAGCACTAGGGGGTCATCGGTTCGAATCCCAACGACAAAACTTCCTGCTTAGAGTTTGCAAGTTTCCTCCCACACTTCAAAGACATGCTGGTAGGTTAACTGGCTCCTGTCTAATTTGGCTCTAGTATGTGTATGAATGAATGTAAAGTTATGGACCTTAGATTGTAAGCTCCTCGAAGGGGTTGTAAAGTCTCATGGTTTTTCACCTTAATGCATTAAGATGAAAAACCTTCTTTGCTGCAGCGGCCCCCAGAATCCCCCCCCCCCTCCATTTTCTTACCTGATCCAGTCCGTTCCAGCGACGAGCATGAGCCCAGCAGCTTCAACCGATGTTTCTGTCCTCATTGGATAGATTGATTGTCATTTAAATCCAGTGATACGAAAGCAGGAGGTGGGGCTGAGTCCTGCTGTCTGTGTCAATGGATGCAGCAGCAAGACTTGGGAGCGCACAGGCACCCGATGAAGGGGAGGAGCAAGGAGCATCGGCAGGGCAGCCCAGAAGAGGATCCCTTTGCACAGAGCAGGTAAGCATAATGTGTTTGTTATTTTTAAAAATTCAAACAATTAACAACCCCTTTGAGGGCAGGGACTGATGTGAATGTACAATATGTATGTGAAGCTCTGGGTAAATTGACAACCCTATCCAAGTACCCATAATAATAAATAATAACCTGTTAAAGGAAGATGTTTATGCTTGCCTATTCTGGGGGCATTCCGGTCTGATCCCATGATTGGCTCCCACGATCCTTTAGTGTATTGAAGTTTCAGCTGACAATGTATGCCCCATAGTAAGCCAATGGGCGACTTCCTGCACAAGCATTGCAGCCTTGATCTCTCCTCCCCACTGAAGCCAGCCGCTGAGGAGATCATGTGACCAAATTGGAGCGCTCTCAGAATAGGGAAGTATAAGCATGTTCCTTTTACAGGTTAGTTGGAATAGGATTTAAAAAGGGGATGGGAGCAGTTTAAGAATAGTTAGGAATAGCCTGGACTTCCGCTTTGAGGTTATGCTGCAAAATTTTCTTCCATATATTTTACCAACTCCCAACTTAGAATATGTAACGCAGAAGGGATCATACCAGGTTTAAAACGATGCAATGGTGTACAAAGAAGCTGCCCGGCTGACTCTCGAAACTGGGATCTTGGTATTGGGTGGAAATTAACTTCTTTGCTACCTCTAGCGCGGTATCTCCATAGCCTTGTGTCAGTAAATTCAAACACTGATTTATCACTTCTGTAGGATGAGGGAAAAAAAATATGATTATTACGCATAAAAATACAATACTATACTATACTATACACACACACATATATATATATATATATATATATATATATACACACACACACACACACACACACACATATATATATGTATATACATACATATATACACACACACACACACACACACACACACATTTTATATCATACACACACGCACTGACCTCGGCCTATCAATCAAAAGGCAATAAAAATGCAGATTGATTTTACCATTTTGTCTTAAAGAGTAATTTCACTTTTGTTGAGGAAAAAAAAAAAACACACATTCATCCCTGGGTGATCTGTGTACATTGCAAGGATTTTAACAAACTTTGTTGCAGATTCCAACCTTTTGTTATTCTGAATAAATCACTTTGTGTTTCTGTGTGCCCATGAGTGAGTCTAATGGGAGTGGTTTCAGAATTATCAGCCAGCTGCTGCACCTGCAGGCCTCTAATGAGTCTGCGTCCCTTTAGACGCGATTTCCTGTCGGGAGTACAGAAAAAATAAAATTTTTGTTGCAGCGGATGCCTGAAATCTGACTTGTACCTTAGTGCAGATGTCTGGGAAAATCAGTGAGCCAAATCACAGAAGCAGAAAATGACATATCTGGGGCATTCTGTACACAGAACACCTCCAGGTTGCCATATTGCATTATATAGAAAATAACAGAGCTGCAGATCGAAAACACAAGGTAATTTTTAATAACATAATTACAATGCGACTTGTGTTGCAATTGTATACGCTATATTATATTTGCCATTGTTTTTTTCTCACAAAAGGAGTTACCCTTTAAAGCTGCAGTTTAGCTAGAAAAAAAAAATCCTATGTTGTGTGGGCAGCTGGATGCTGGAGAAATCTTCACTGCAGGGCTGCCCTGTCCTCTTCCTTTGTCTGAACTTGCAGCTCTGCGAGGGTTAACAGCTCCAGGCAGTACATAAGTACAAATGGTCCAGTGTCTACACTAATCTCCTCCTTCATTCTCCATCGAGAAAAAGTTATTTCACTGATTACTTTGCTTCTACATGATCTGTGAAAGGGGGTGAAGAGTCTGATCAAAGGATGCTCTCCCTTCATTCACAGGTCACGTTACAAGCAGTGTAATCAATGAAAGAGCTGCGCTCAATAGAGGAAGAAGAGAGCGTGCCCCCCCATCGGATCATGTTGCTGTTGTGCCTGAAGAACTAAAACCGTTAACTATTGCAGCACCAAAATGTCCAGAGAAAAGGAGAAGAGGACCGGCATCCCTGCAGTAAAGATTGATCCAGCTGCCTAATGGGACATCCTTCATTAGAGGTAAGTGATGTGACTAAAGCTGTTACAAGGATTTTTCTTTTAAACTTTAAAAGCAGAACTATAGGCAAATGTATTTTTTCCCTCTTTTGGATAGAACAAGGTAGAGGGTCCCATAGCCAAACGGGAAGTAATAAGAAAGCCCTGCAAATGAACCACTTGCCACCCAGGCCAAATTCTGACACTTCTCTCCTGCATATAAAAATCATAATTTTGCTAAAAAATTACTTTTAACTCCCAAACCTTTTTTTTTTTTTTTTAGCAGAGACCCTAGAAAATAAAATGGTAGTCGTGGCAACTTTTTACCTTACACGATATTTGCGCAGCAATTTCTCAAACACTTTTTTTTTGGGGGGGGGGGGTTATGCATTAATAAAATAAATAAACCATAGCACTAAAGTTAGCCCGATTTTTTTTTTGCATAATGTGAAAGATGATCTTACGCAGAGTAAACAGATACCCTACATGTCAAACAAAACTGTGCGCACTCGTGGAATGGCACCAAACTTCGGTACCTAAAAATCCCCATAGGCAACGCTTTAAACGTTTATACAGGTTACCTGTTTAGAGTTAGAGGAGGTCTCAGGCTAGAATTGTTGCTCTTGCTCCATTTGCGGCGATACCTCCTATGTGTGGTTTGAACACCGTTTACATATGTGGGCGTGACCTATGTATGTATTTTTGCTTCTGCGAGTGAGCACACGGGGACAGGGCGCTTTCTTTTATTTTATTGTTTATTTCACTTTTATTTTTATATTTTGACATTTTCCTTTAACATTTTTTTTAATCACTTTTATTCCTATTATAAGGAATGCAAACATCCCTTGTAATAGGAATAGGGCATGACAGGTCCTCTTTAAAGTGAGATCTAGGGGTCTAAGATCTCACCTCTAGGCTGGAAAGGCTAAAACAAAAGCATTAAAAAGAAAAGAAAGAAAAAAAAAAAAAGAAGAGATCTTGGCTTCCCAGCCGAGGCCGGGTGTGATGTGATAACATTGAACCCGGTCTCCTAAAGTTATAAAGGGGGGGGGGGGGGGTCACCAACTGGCAGCCCTCCAGCTGTTGCTAAACTACAAGTCCCATCACGCCTCTGCCTGTGTGGGAGTCATGCTTGTAACTGTCAGCCTTGCAATGCCTCATGGTACTTGTAGTTTTTGCAAAAGCTGGAGGGCCACCAGTTTGAAACCACTGTCAGACACGAGCTGGCAATGCCATTCAGAGCACAGGGCTCAGAAGGAATGGCATGGGTGGCCACTCCTTCAGAGTGCATGCGCCAGTGATGTCACTGGCTGCATGTAAATATCTCCTAAACTGTGCACAATTAAGAGATATTTACACTACCTATAGGTAAGCCTTATTATAAGCTTACTATACAAAGTAATCCTACACCTTAATTTTCCACATTTTGTCATGTTACAACCAAAAACGTAAATGTATTTAATTGGGATTTTATGTGATAGACCATGGGTCTTCAAACTACGGCCCTCCAGTTGTTTAGGAACTACAATTCCCATCATGCCTGGTCATGTCTGTGAATGTCAGAGTTTTACAATGCCTCATGGGATGTGTAGTTTCATAACAGCTGGAGGGCCGTAGTTTGAGGATCCCTGTTATAGACCAACACAAAGTGGTACAGAATTGTGAAGTGGAAGGAAAATGATAAATGGTTTTCAATTTTTTTTTACAATTATGTGAAAAGTTTGGTGTGCAATTATTATTCAGCCCCCCTGAGTCAATACTTTGTCGAACCCCCTTTTTCTGCAATTACAACTGCAAGTCTTTTTGGGGAGGTCTCTACCAGCTTTGCACAGAGTAATTTTTTTGCCCATTCTTTGCAAAATAGCTCAAGCTCTGTCAGATTGGATGGAGAGCGTCTGTGATCATCAATGCTCAAGGCTTTCCACAGATTCTCAATTGGATTTAGGTCTGGACCCTTCTAACACATGAATTTGCTTTGATCTAAACCATTCTATTGTAGCTCTGGCTGTATGTTTCGGGTCGTTGTCCCGCTGGAAGGTGAACCTCAGCCCCAGTCTCAAGTCTTTTGCAGACTCTAACAGGTTTTCTTCCAATGCACACGATCAAACAATCCGGTGGACTCAAGAACAGAAGGCGGCGACGAGAAAGACAGTGGCGACCACTTGTAAAAAAGGGCTAGAAGAAAGCGCAGAGGCCCGGCAAGAAGAACCGAAGAGGGGGACAAGACCCCCGAAGTCGGAAGAAGACCCCTGGACGGGGCGGTGAAGAGGAAAGCCGGGCTCCAACACTAGTAAAAGAGCTAGCAAAAGAGCAGAATATAGCGGGAGTCCGGCAAGAAGACCCCCCCCAAGACAGAAAATGACCCCTGGAGCTGTGCAATAAACTATTTTTAACCCTTGTGTGTTGTGTTTTATTTAACCACTTCAATACAGGGCACTTATACACCTTCCTGCCCAGACGAATTTTGAGCTTTCAGCGCTGTCGCACTTTGAATGACAATTGCGCGGTCATGCTACATCATACCCCAACTAAATTTTTATAATTTTTTTCACACAAATAGAGCTTTGTTTTGGTGGTATTTGATCACCTCTGGGATTTTTATTTTCTGCTAAATAAAAAAAGGCCGAACATTTAAAAACAAAAAAACAAACAGTCAGAAGAGCAGCCGATCGGCTCTCCTATACATATGCCAGACGCGAGTGAGGAAAAGCCGATCACTGGCTCTTCCTATTTACCCTGTGATCAGCCGTGATTGGACACGGCTGATCACATGGTAAAGAGTCTCCGTCAGACTCTATACCGAGATCGTAGTTGCGGTGTGTCAGACTGACACACCGCAACAACGATCACCGCGATGCGTGCCCCCAGGGGCACGCAGCGGCTCAATATCCTAATCACGTCATATGACATCCGGTCAGGATATTAAAACCACTTTGCCACCGTCATTTTGCTATACGGCGGACGGCAAGTGGTTAATTTTTTTTTTGCAGGTGAATGGGTATGTGGACATTGTACCCCATACTCATTCACACAGAGTGGGGGGGCGGTATCCGGGGGCCCCCTTATTAAAGGTGGCTCCCGGAATCAGATAAGCCCTCCGCCCGCAGACCCCGACCACCAACGGCCAGGGTTTTTGGGAAGAGGCCCTTGTCCTCATCAACATAGGTACAAGATGCTTTGGGGTGGGGGGGGTGCACGGCCTGGTACGGCTCCGGGGGGGGGGGGGGGGTGTTCGCTCGTCCCCACCCCCTTTCCTGACCGGCCGGTTTGCGTGCTCGGATAAGGGTCCGATATGGTGGGGGGGGAGGGGGAAAATCGATGGTCCCGGCTACCTGGAGCCGTGCTCAAAATTAACAGATTTTCCTCCGTGTGTGTGTGGGGGTAAGTCCGTTCATTGCAAAAGTATGCCGGCCTAGTCCGCCAGAAAAGTCCTGTGTGTGGGCAGGTCCGCTCGATCGGACAGTCCGGTGGACTTTGGGGCGGTTTGTCCGCCGGATAGTCTGATCGTGTTTACACGACATAAGATTGCCCTGTAATTGTCTACATTCATCTTTCCCATCAACTCTGACCAGCTTCCCTGTCCCTGCTGAAGAAAAGCATCCCCACAACATGCTGCTGCCACCACCATGTTTCACAGTGGGGATGATGTGTTCAAGGTGATGTGCAGTGTTAGTTTTCCCTCATACATAGCATTTTGCTTTTAGGCCAAAAAGTTCAATTTTGGTTTCATCTGACCAGTGTCCCCCCCATGGCTTCTCACAAACTGCCAATGGGACATGGGACTTCTTATGACTTTCTTTCAACAATGACTTTCTTCTTGCCTCTCTTACATAAAGGCCTGAGCTGTGGATCTCTCCAGCATTACCATGGACATCTGGGCTGCTTCTCTGATTAATGCTCTCCTTGCCTGGCCTGTCCTTGTGCCATACTGTTTTAATTTTCAGACGATGGATTAAACAGTGCTCTGTGAGATGTTCAAACCTTGGGATATATTATATATATATATTTTTTATATATATATATATATATATATATATATATATATATATATATATATATATATATATATATATATATATATATATATATATATATATATATATATATATATATATAACCTAACCCTGCTTTAAACTTCTCCACGACTTTATCCCTGACCTGTCTGGTGTGTTCCTTGGCCTTCATGATGCTGTTTGTTCACTATGGTTCTCTAACAAACCTCTGAGGGCTTCATAAAACAGCTGTATTTATAATGAGATTAAATTACACACAGGTGGACTCTAATTAGGCAACTACAGAAGGCAATTGGTTCTACTAGATTTTAGTTAGTAGTATCAGCCTAAAAGGGGCTGAACACAAATGCACGGCACACTTTTCACACATTTGGTATTGAAAACCATATATCATTTTCCTTACACTTGACAATTATTTGCCACTTTGTGTTGGGCCATCAAATAAAATCCCAATAAAACACATTTACATTTTTGGTTGTAACATGACAAAATGTGGAAAATTTCAAGGGGTATAAATACTTTTTCAAGGCACTGTAGGTAAAAAGGCAATAAAAGGAAGTTTACTTCATCTTTAGTGGTTATTAGCGTGCCCGTCCCTCTGCTCTTCCTATGCCAATGCTCTGAGCCAGGAGAAAAAGTGTGACAATTTCAACCACCAAGCAGCTGGAAGCAGAGGGATGTAACTGGAGAAGAGTCTTAGAATCAGTGGTGCAGAAGTGAGTGACCCCCCCTGGATTAAGGAAGAGTGACCATAATCCATGAAGAAGAGGAGGGAGGCGCGACAAACACTATAGTACAGGAAAGTCCAACCCACACAATCCATTATATATATATATATATATATATATATATATATATATATATATATATATATATATATATATATATATATATTACATATACATACACACACACACACATATCTCCATCCATTATATATTTAATTGGTCCTTTATTACCTTGATGAATTACTGTGCAGGTATCCATATGTTCAATGATATCTGGCACAAACTGAGTGTGGCCGGTCTTTGCCAGACAATAGATCACGTTTAGGAAGACTTTGCAGGTCAGGGTCTCCTTACAGTCACGTATAGTCTAATAAGAGAAAACAAGCAGTTAGATGATGTTACTTATGTATATTTCTGCATCGTAACCATTTGGTCTCCAGGTTTTACCCCCTTTATAACCAGATCATTTATTGCTATTCAGCACTGTGCTACTTTAACTGCCAATTGCGCAGTCATGCAACACTGTGCCCAAATGAAATCTATATTATTTTTTCACACAAATGGAGCCTTCTTTTGGTAGTATATGATTACCACTGGGCTTATTTTTTATTATATAAAAACAAAAAAAAAAGACCAAACATTAAAAAAAAATTTAAAAAAAAAACAATATTTTTTATTTTCTATTATAAACCACATCTATGATCCAATATAAAAAACAAAAAAAACAACGAAATTTCTTCATAAATTTAGGCCAAAATGTATTCTGCCACACAAAAAAAAAAAAAAAAAAAAATTATGAATATACTAACCTCCTCCGGTCAGTTGCTTTTGTACAGAGCATTCTCCTCTTCTCGGGTGTCTCTTCAGTACTCCTGGCCCCCTCCCCTCCTGTTGAGCGCCCCCCACAGCAAGCAGCTCATACAAGGAATACTACTCCATATACCTATCCCACATGTTCCTCAAAGATTTGAGATCTGTGTCTGTTGATTGGTGGAGGGGAGCAAGTGCTGCAAATGGTCTGGAAATGGCCTGACCCACATCCCAGTTAATGGTAGATGTGAAAAGGGTGCCTCAGCGGGACTTTAACCACTTCCCGACCAGCGCACGACTATGTGCGTCGACAGAATGGCACGGGCAGGCATATTGGCGTACAGGTACGTCCAATATTCAATGCCGCCCTGCCATCGGGAGCGCGCCGGCGGCGGCACACTCCCGCGCTGGTCGGGACCCCCGTGAGTCCGGTCGCGGGACCCGCGGACTCGATCGTCGCGGGCATCCCCGCGATCATCTCACGGAGCGGCCGAATGGAGGAAATGCTGAGTAAACAGCATTTCTCCATTCTGCCTAGCAACTAGTGACGCTGATCTCTGCTCCATGTGATTGGAGCAGAGATCAGTGTTCACTAAATGAAAACCCAACCCCCCCACAGTTAGTAACACCCCCCTAGGAACACTTAACCCCTACACTGCCACCCACTGGTTAACTCCTTCACTGCCAGTGTCATTTACACAGGAATCACTGCATTTATATAGCAGTGATTACTGTATAAATGACAATGGTCCCAAAAATGTGTCAAAAATGTCCGATGGGTCCCCCACAGTGTCGCAGTCACAATAAAAATCGCTGATCGCCGCCATTACTAGTAAAAAAAAAAATTATTAATAAAAATGCTATAAAACTATCCCTATTTTCTAAACGCTATAACTTTTGCGCAAACCAATCAATAATCGCTTATTGCGATTTTTTTACCAAAAATATGTAGAAGAATACGTATCAGCCTAAACTGAGGGAAAAAAAATTTTTTTTATATATTTTTGGGGGATATTATAACAAAAAGTAAAAAATAATGCGTTTTTTTTCTAAATTGTCGCTCTATTTTTGTTTATAGCGCAAAAACTAAAAACCGCAGGGGTGATCAAATATCACCAAAAGAAAGCTCTATTTGTGGGAAAAAAAGGACGTCAATTTTGTTTGGGAGCCACGTCGCACGATCGTGCAATTGTCAGTTAAAGCAACGCAGTGCCGAATCGCAAAAAGTGGTCTGGTCTTTGACCAGCAAATTGGTCCGGTCTGAAAGTGGTTAAAGGGGCAGGACAAGTATTTAGTAGGCAATATCTTACTTTAAAACAAATATTATTTTACTTCAAGTAAAATCAAAGGGGTAGTAGTCATATGGGCAAACAGAAGCCCAAATGGTAGAAGGGATATGAATGAATGTGTGGATACAAAAAGCAAGAACAGGATGCAAAATACAACAAACAAAAAGAGCAAAATGCGTGTCGGAATAGGAATATTCACCTGTATTTTGCCCTTTGTGTTTATTGTATTTTGCATCCTGTTTTTGCTTTTTGTATCCACACATTCATTCATATCCATTCTACCATTTGGGCTTCTGTTTGCCCATATGACTACTACCCCTTTGATTTTACTTGAAGTAAAATAAAAATATTTGTTTTAAAGTACGATATTGCCTACTAAATACTTGTCCTGCCCCTTTAAAGTCCCGCTGAGGCACCCTTTTCGCATCTGTTGATTGGTGGATATTTAAATTATTTACAATGTGACCCTACACTTATCACATGCCTGCTGAAGGAGTCCTGAGTGACTCCGTAACATTGCACTACCTATTCTGTAATGTGATCATGCTTCAAAAAAAATAAATAAAAATTTTTGGACGATATTTGTCGATCCATAGTGTGCTGGCAAATATCCTCATTGTGGCATTCAGACAAAGCCATGGCCTCGCCCCCTCTCTCCTCATTGGCTCACTGACTTTGGTTGACAGCAGTTGGTGGGATTGGATGGCGCATTGCTGCCATCTCAACCAATGAGGAGGGAGCGTCTGGGTAGCAGAGTCTCTCGTGCAACATCACTAGATTGAGATGGGACTCGGGTATTAGGGGGGCTGCTGCACACAAAGGGTTTTTTATCTTAATGCATTAAGATAAAAAAAAACTCTGAGTTTACTTTAACTGGTTTGTGTGAAAAGGTTATAGCATCGACAAACTAAGGTAGGTGTGTGTGTGTGTATATATATATATATATATATATATATATATATATATATATATATATATATATATATATATATATATATATATATATATATATATATATACACATACATACATACATACATATACACACACACATACACATACACACATACACATATATATATACACACACACACACATATATACACACACATATACACACACGCACACAGCTATAGATGCTATACTGTAATGGCAGTGATCGGCGACTCATAGTGTGTCTGTGATAGTGTGGTGGATAATTTGGCGCTAACGGACACTGGCATGGAGAGTCGTCGACACTAATACAGTGATCATACTGTACTAATGATATTGACTGAGAAGGGGTTAACTGAGTGCCCAACAAGTGTAAAAGTGTAATGTGTGCTGCTTTTACTTACTGATCTTTTTTTTTCTGCTTTGCAGATTGCTGTTCGCTGTAAACAGTTCTGCAGCCGATCAGCAGGTTGGCTGAAATCTGCTGCCAAGTTCATGTCGTGTCCAAACCCATAAGCAAGCCGGCAATGTACATGTACATTGCCAAGCCTGTACCGGCAGTCTACTTGCAGTATGCTTACTGCAAGTGGTAAACTGGCGTGTTATTTAAAATTTCTGTCTTAAAACAGTACCTTTTCCCCCTTCTGCCGCCTGTAAAAAGTAATCCAGCGGCTCGTAAGCCGCTCAGAACTCTTTAAATTTTGTGAAGAATCACCGGCCCTAAAAGATGATATCGCAATCATTGCAGCGATGACTGAGAATGATACCACAGGACGTTTATAAAAACATACGACAGAGGGGAAGTGATTAAAGGAAACAACAGCGTCACAATTAGGCGTTAGCCCTTTGTGTGAAGGATCACATTTCCTAAAACATCCCAATAAGCAACCCACCTGCTTGATGCCTTCGATATCTCCTTTTTCAGCATATGCACAAAGCAATGCATCATATGCTATTATTCCAGGGACTAACTCTGCTCCTTCCATGATAGACAGGGTGTTCTTGGCACTTTCCAAATCTCTGCAAAACAAGCACAGGCAGCATAACACGAATGAACCAACACAAATACAGCAACAAATCATTAAAGTGGTTGTTAGTCTTTTAACCCCCCCTGGCGGTATTCCCCGAGTCTGGCTCGAGATGGAAGTTTTATACCATAAGCGGTAACCCCGAGAGCCAGACTCGGGACCGCATCGCTGAATCCAGGAGGAGGTTTACTTACCTTCTCCCTTGGATCCAGCGATGTCCCCCCCGCTGTACGAGCGGCTCGTCCTCCGCTCGATGTATCCCGGAGCTGATCTACGTTCCCTGCGAACGTTTCAACGCACGGGGACGGAGATCGGCGCCAAATTCAAAAACTGAAACACACAGTATACATACAGTATAATGTAATCTTACAGATTACATTGCTGTATGTAATAATTTCACATCCCCTTTGTCCCTAGTGGTCTGCCCAGTGTCCTGCATGCAGTTTTATAATATAAAAACTGTTCTTTATGCCTGGAAACTGAAGATTGTCCATAGCAACCAAAACTGTCCCTTTACATCAAAAATTTTAGACCAGCTAGAAAACAGCGATAATAAATACGATCCGTCATCAAATATTGAAAAGTAATGACAGTGACAATCCTGCAACTCAGCAAATTTCAGTGTTTTTAATTTGATTACATTATTGAATCATTTTTATTATTGTTATATTATAATTTATGATTTCATTTTTCAAACCTCATCATACCCGGGATGTCTGCTAGACTCTGGTTTGGACAGATTTAAGTGAGTTATTCCTAAGAATTACAGGACTACAATATAAAAGGCCAATTTTTTTCATGCAAAATAATTGTACCGCTTTCAGCACCTAAAATCTGAAATAATCATACTGCTAGGGAGGTTAAATACAAAATTCACACCCCTCCATAGTGTGTACTTGCAATCTAAAGCACCACAAATCACCAAGGGATTCCCTTACTTTGAAAAGATTTCCTCTCACTTCCTGTTTTGGCTATGGAACAGGAAGCAAAGGGGAATCTCCCCAATTGGACACAGATGGCAAAATAAATAAAATGTCAGAGGTTATAACCATCCCATCCGCTATCCAAAATGGAAAGGAAAAAGTTGTCTTTAATTCTACCTTAATTTTTCTTAAGATTCCTACATGAGGCAGTCATTTCAGAATGATATGAGTGTTCAGTTTAAAAGGGGCCACAATGTACATTACCCTACAGGTAACGACGCACAGAAAAGTCTTCCACATTGAAGTTTATTTTCACTTTTGCAGCCATTGGAATAAGAACTACTTTATACAGTGCCCTATAAAAGTATTCATACCCCTTGAAATTTTCTAAATTTTGTCACGTTACAACCAAAAACTTAAATGTATTTTATTGGGATTTTATGTGATAAACACAACACGACACATAATTGTGAAGTTGAAAGAAAATGATAAATGGTTTTCAATTTTTTTTACAAATATGTGAAAGTATGGGGTGCATTTGTATTCAGCCCCACTGAGACAATACTTTGTAGAACCACCTTTCACTGCAATTACAGCTGCAAGTCTTTTTGCAGATGTCTACCAGCTTCGTACATCTAGGAGGACATTTTTTGCCCATTCTTCTTTATAAAATATCTCAAGCTCTGTCAGATTGGATGGAGAGCGTCTTAACAGCTATTTTCAAGTTTTGCCACAGATTCCCCATTGGATTTAGGTCTGGACTTTGACTGGGCCATTCTAACACATGGAAATGCTTTGATCTAAACCATTCCATTGTAGCTCTGGCTGTATGTTTAGGATCGTTGTCCTGCTGGAAGGTGAACCTCCACCCCGGTCTCAAGTCTTTTGCAGACCAACAGGTTTTCTTCTAAGATTGCCCTGTATTTGGCTCCATCCATCTTCTCATCAACTCTGACCAGCTTCCCTGTCCCTGCTGAAGAAAAGCATCCCCACAACATGATGCTGCTGCCACCATGTTTCACAGTGGGGATGGTGTGTTCAGGGTGATGTGCAGTGTTAGTTTTCCACCACACAGCATTTTGCTTTTAGGCCAGAAAGTTCACTATTGGTCTCATCTGCCCGGAGCACCTTCTTCCACATGTTTGTTGTGTCCCCCACATGGCTTCTCACAAACTGCAAAATGGGACTTCTTATGGCTTTATTTCAACAATGGCTTTCTTCTTGCCACTCTTCCAATAAAGGCCAGATTTGTTGAGTGCACGACTAATAGTTGTCCTGTCGACAGATTCTTCCACCTGAGCTGTGGATCTTTGCAGCTCCTCCAGAGTTACCATGGGCCTCTTGGCTACTTCTATGATTAATGCTCTCCTTGCCCGGCCGGTCACTTTAGGTGGACTGCCATTTCTTAGTAGGTTTGCAGTTGTGCCCTACTCTTTACATTTTAGGATGATGGATTGAACAGTGAGATGTTCAAAGTTTGGGATTTTTTTTTTTTTTTAAAACCTAACCCTGCTTTAAACTTCTCCACAACTTTATCCCTGACCTGTCTGGTTCCTTGCCCTTCATGACCCTGTTTGATCACGAAGGTTCTCTAACAAACCTGAGGTCTTCACAGAACAGCTGTATTTATACAGAGATTAAATTACACACAGATGGACTCACTAATTATGTGACTTCTGAAGGCAATTGGTTCTACTAGATTTTAGTTAGGGGTATCAGAGAAAAGGGGGCTGAATACAAATGCACTCCGCACTTTTCAGACAAAAAAAAAATAAAAAATTGCGAAAACCATTCATAATTTTCTTTCCACTTCACAATTATGTGCCACTTTGTGTTGGTCTATCACATAAAATCACAATAAAATACATTTAGGTTTTTGATTTCAAGGGGTGTGAATACTTTAAAGTGGTTGTAAACCGTTACAAACCACTTTGACCTACAGGTAAGCCTAGATTAAGGTTTACCTGTAGGTCCAAGAAATATCTCCTAAACCTATATGCGTGTCGGCTCTCGTGCGCATGCGCGGGAGTGACGTCATCGCGGCTTCGCCGAATGACAGTGGCGGAGCAGCGAGACCCACCAAGAAGATGGATGCGGCGGACTACAGGGGACAGCGGTGACATCGCTGGCTCCTGTGTCAGGTAAGTGACACATAATGGACTACTATGCGATGCATAGTAGTCCATTATGCTTTGCCTTTGCAGGGAATGAAAGAGGAAGTAAACCCATCAGGGTTTACTTCCTCTTTAAGGCACTGTATGTTACATATTCTCATTTACAACGGCAGAATGTAAAAAAAGAAAGAAATTGGCGCTTACATTTTACTTGCCCTTTTGAGAAATCTCAAGCTTTTCCCCTTCTATGCTATGTTAAAGAGGGGACTGGGGAGGTAAAGTTTGCGCAGAGCTTTAAAACATCAGGGAAGACAGTACAATTACAATACAATTCAATACAGGAGGGATCAGAGGGCCCTGCTCATTAGAGCTTACAATCTAGAAGGGAGGGTCAAGTGAAACTAATGCACCGTACACACGTTCCGATTATCGGACCACATAAGTCGCTTTTGGACAGATCGTTCGATAATCTGATCGTTAATCTTTCGACAGCCGGTTATATGACAGTCCATCCAACCAAATCCGAAGGGACAAACAGGAAAACTTTGGTCGGATGACAGCCCATCGTATGACAATCGTGTAGCCAGTACAGTATGTGTCCGATAAAAGTCATTCGACAAACACCACGCATGATCAGAAACACGAAAAAGAACCAGAAGGACACACAGGTCACACGTATTTGACATTTAAAATACGCAGCTACGCACGAAGGAAGATTTTTCCAGAATCGTACGAAAAAATCTTACACAATCTGAGTTGTATACAACAAAATGTGAACGATCTGTCTTACGATAATCGGAACGTGTGTACGGGGCATAAGGGTAGTAGCTTTGGGGGAAGATCTGGTGGACAAAATGAAAATTAAGTTGTTAGGTGTAGGGTAGGATAGGCTTCTCTGAAGAGGAGGGTTTTCAGGGATCGTCTGAAAGCTAGTATTCGATAGACTGATTGGGGTAAGGAGTTCCATAGGCTTGGAGAGGCTCTGGAAAAGTCCTGGAGACAAGCATGGGAGGAGGTGATGAGTGAGCTAGAGAGCAGAAGGTCTTGAGAAGAACGAAGAGAACGATTAGGTTGGTATTGTGAGACTAGGTCAGTGATGTAGCTGAGGGCAGAGTTGTGGATTGCTTTGTAGGTAGTGGTTAGTATTTTGAATTGAATTTGTTGGGTGGGCGTAAGCCAGTGGAGAGATCGACAGCAAGGAGTAGCAGAGTGAGCGGTTGGTAAGGCAGATGAGTCTGGCAGCAGCATTCATGATGGACTGAAGGGGGGATAGAGTATTCAGAAGTAGGCCAAGAAGGGCATTGCAGCAGTCAAGGCGAGAGGTGACCAGGGAGTGAATTAAGAGCTTTGTTGTGTCATTGGTTAGAAAGGGGCGTATTTTGGAGATGTTCCAGAGGTTGAGGCGGCAAGATTTGGACAGTGATTGGACGTGCGGCTTAAAGGAGAGTTCAGGACTACTCCTAAAACCTTGGCATGTGGGGATGGGTCCGACGGTTGTGCCACTTTTGACAGAGATAAGTTTGGTTTTGAATAGATTGAATAAACATAGTCTGTACGGTCCTGCCAGATGTCCTTGTCAGTTGATAAATAGATCTGACCACTGTTTGGACAAAGGGTTATATAGACCCAGAAGCTTGGCTTCTGTACTATTTAATAATGAGGGAAATCTCTCTCTGTTCAGACTCTCTAAAATTATTCAAAGTAGCTGGCAGTCTGCAGAAAGAGCCTACTCCAAAGAAACCTTAAAAAAATAAAACATTTATAAAAAAAGCTAAGAAATATAAATATTTTTGATATGGTGTATGAAAGGGAACAAAAAAAAAACAAAAAAATAAAAAAACACAACACATGAGGTTTTCTCATATTTCGCTGTAAAAGTGGAATTCCATTTTAAAGTAAAGCTTTGGTTCCAACTTATCAAGTTGCCATGGCACAGATTTTTAGCCAGGTGTTTAAAGAGGAGCTACACCCAAAAGGAGAGATTCCACTGTAAGGGCTCCAACCCCCGCCTATTCTCCAAATGGCACTTTTTTTTGGGGGTCCAGCGATGTGGGGGAACAAAGCCCCGCTCGTACCCGCCGCCCACCCCCCCTCCTCTCAGCGGCGCTGGCATTGTATCTGTGGGCACCTGGCTGTGGCATGCGTGAGCGGCGCGACTGGCCGCGCAGTCATCTGGGACCTATCACGTGTCCCAGATGACGGACAGGAGGGAGGGGGCAGAGCTGAGCCCTTCCTGCGCCGAGGGGAAGTGATGTCACCAGACCAGGCACTAAAGGAGGTAGACTACGAGGGACCCCCTAGCAACAGCCATTTAGAGGCAAGTTAAAAAAAAAAATCCAAATTTTTTTTTTACATGAATTTTAATGATTTTATTTATTTATTTTTTTATTTTTTTGATGTGCAACCCCACTTTAATAAAAACACGAAAATGACTGGATAAGCTCCTCTTTAGGCTCTCTAATACACAGGGTGCTCCAACATGCAACTACAAACCTCAGCATGGAAAGTTGCTCCATTTCCCACCACCTGCTACTTACAGCACTTGATTTGGTGAGTGAGGCTGCCAGGGTCCACAAGCCTTTCAGTACAAAGGGCCATGTTGCATATTTTGGACCCAAAACAAATAGCTTTATAAATAAATAACTTCTCCCTTTCAACAAAGTCCCCATCAAAGCCCACCCTTACAGCAGGGGTTCCCATTAGAGCCCCTTCTTGCATTAAGAACCCCATCGCCAACCCTTACATCAGGCTCCCCAGAGTCCCTCCTTACATTAGGGTCCCCATCACCCTTACATCAAGTTCCCCAGAGTCCCCCCTTAAAGCAGGGTCCCCATCAAAGCTCCTTCTTGCATTAGGAACCCCATTAATGTCCCCCCTTACATCAGCGTCCCCATCACCCTTACATAAGGGTCCACATCTGCATCCCCATCAGAGTCTCCCCTTACATCAGGGTCCCCATCAGAGTCTCCCCTTACATCAGGGTCCCCATCAGAGTCTTAGTATTCATTCAGTGAAGTATATTCATTCAAAAAAGCTGAATCATAAAAGGAAAGTAATTATAGTTATAACTAGTTATACTAGTGCTTTTCGAATCACATTCATCAAGCCAAATATATTGAAAATTGTCAAATTCTCGTACGAATGCTCATTATAAAAGAAAAAAAAAAAAAGTTCTCCTCACTGAATTTGACTGACCACAGCTGAAGCCACTGGCTGAGTGCCCAGGCCCCCCCCCCCCCCCGCTTTACTTACCTGACCGCTCAAAAGTCCCACGCTCGCCCCCGACGTCCTCTTCGCCGCTCAGCCTGGCCGCTGTTTGGCTAGAGTTGATGGATTGAAAGCAGCGCAGCCATTGGCTCGTGCTGCTGTCAATCACATCCAATGACGCGGTGCGCCGGGGCTGGTTGATACAGCAAGTGGCTATAGCCGCCGGCTGTATCACGGGAGCGCGCCCACAAGTGCTTTTCACCATGCGAGAGAGCTTGCATGAACATGAGAAGTATTTGCGGGAGGAAGCCGAGACAGCCGCCGAGGGACCCTAGAAGACAAGGTTCGTGGCCACTCTATGCAAAATGAGCTGCACAGTGGAGGCAAGTATAACATGTTAATTTTTTTTTAAATAAAGTTTACACCCCCTTTAAGCACCTTTAGAAAGACAGGCCACCAATAAAAGCCTACATTTCTTTCAGCACACATTTCGTTTACTTTCGAATTAGCGGAGTTATAGACTGTAGACCTTACCCTGATCTTGCATGTCCTCTGATCAGAGAGCTGAAAACTGCCTCTGTGATTGGGAGATCATTGCTCTTCATGAAACCCAGAATTTTGCTTTAAAACCAAGACAGACATTATCAATTAATATTTTTACTGCAAAGACCGACAGTATATGCAAACAATTTCTAAGGCATTCAGTCATTCTGAGAATATAGACATGCAGAATTTTACAAAGAAGATAGAGTGACAAGTTGGTCGGTATATTAAGGTTACTGTGTAATACATTCAATAGAGGAAAAAACATTTTGGGGCACTATCCAAGTAATACATGTTTTAAGGGTTACAGTGTTTGCAACCCTGAAAAAATAAAAAATAAATAGATCTTGCTCCTTTAAAAGCATTTTATACTTGTGCTGTGTAATTTGACCCCCTGTATCACCTGAAATAACTGGCTGATACTGCCTGGTTCTGCCCTCCCCCCTGTAAACTGACCACGGTTTATCATGGTTGCTGAGCCCTGACGCTGTGGTCAGTTTACATGCCTCCACCATCCACAGCCCTCCTCTCTCCTTTTTTGTCCTCTCCCCTGCCTGCCTGTCAGCTCTGTCCACTCGCCGATCCTCCCCTCCTGCTGGTAAAATAATAATGTTATGTTTCTACAATCCACTGTTCACATGTTCACCACTGTATGTCCTTTATTTAAAAAAAAAAAATAAAAAAAAGCTGACTTCTACCTTATATCAGAGAGTCTCCCAACACTCATATGACTCCTCAGCGCTCTCCTCCTCCCACTGATGTCAGTAGGAGTTCTCAAACCCCCCCCCCCCCCCCCCGCTGTAGCTGTCAGACTGGGTAAGGAGTCACGTGAGCACCGGGAGACACTCTGATATGAGGTAGAATTTTTTTTTTTTTTTTTTATGAATAGAAAAGGGACATGCAGCGGGGCACATATTATCTAACAGAGTGGACTGTAGAGACATGACAAGTGGCTGTACAACCACTTTAAAACAAAAGGCATTCAGTATCTAAAAACAAAAAGAAATAAACACAACAAACACACCAAACGTTGATACTTAGGCCTTGTTCACACAAGCACACTTAAAAGAGAAGTAAAGGGATTTTTTTCTTTTTTTTTCAGAATCATACTTACCTCGGTGGATGCAACATCAGTCCGGCACCTCTGCGCTGAGAACTGAGCGATCGAACATTGCTGATTGCTTGGTTTTCAGAGCTCCATGAGCAGAGAGCTGCAGAGTGTCAGTCACAGATTTCTGCTCTGCTCCCTCCATGCTCATTGGAGAGCTGGGCTGTGGAGGGGGTGGCCAGCTCAGTCTCCCAGCGGCTCGCTGAGCCGGTTGTCAGTCCAGGCACCTGGCGGATCCAGACTATTGCAATGACACAGCCCGCTCTCTGCTGAAAACGGGTCACAGGATTGCATGCCAAGGCCAGCCCGCAGAGACCACATATTTGGGTGCTCTTGGCACCAAGATGTTAAGCGCACAACCGTGCGAGGGCCATGTTTGCCTGTGTGGGATGAACAGGTGTTGCATGCATCCTTGTGTAGGTAGTCCTATTCAAGCCAATTTGGTCACAGTGTCTTCACAGACACAGTCACTGCTCCCATGCTCACATCCATGTGGGTGCAGGTACATTGAATTGCCAGTACACAGGTTCACAAACACCTCTGCATACCAGTGTATGTATGCGGTGTGAACGAGTCCTTACTTCTCAAAGAAAAATGAAAGCTGGACACTACCTGTGAGTATAACCAGGCCCTACAAACCTGAAATATTTATCAATAGTGGCTTTGTTATACAAGGTCCTAAAACCCACCTTGCTCCTTGAATATCTCCTTCATTGCAGTAAGCTTCAATCAGTGCTTCATATGTATCCTGAAAAGAAATCAAATTATTGAAATACCTTTGCCAATGTACATGAAGCATATCATTTGAAGAAAAGGATTTTCATTACTGTTAAAAATGAAATAAAATGAGTACATTAGTCAAATTGGTCATTAGTACAGTGAGAGTTAGAACTGCACGATTCTGGCTAAAATGAGAATCACGATTTATTTTTTGCTTAGAATAAAGATCACGATTTTCGAGGTGTAACATCATCTTTCACTTTATATAAAAAAAAAATTGGGTTAACGTTACTGTTTAGTTATTTTTTTTTTTTTATTAAAAGTATTTTTTCCAAAAAAATACGGTGTGACGTAAAATATTAAATCAACCAACATTTTATTCTCTAGGGTCTCTGCTAAAAAAAGATATCATGTTTGGGTGCTCCAAGAAATTGTCTAGCAGAAAATAATGATTTTTACTTGTAAGCAACAAAATGTCAGAACCGGTTTGGTCTTTAAAATGGTTAAACTTTTTTTTTCCCCACCCGTGAAAACTCTCTGCACTTAGAAAGATCGTGACATGCTGTTTTGACGATCAGGAAGGGAAAAGGATTGCGATTTCGATTCTTGATGATTAATCGTGCAGCTCTATTGAGAGTGCATATTGTTTTAGCACTGATCACTGTATTAGTCTCACTGGTTGGCGCCCAATTGGCAGCTGAAAAATCGCAGGCCCACTATAAAAGTTGATGATCGCTGCCATTACTAGTAAAAAAAAATAAAAAAATAAACTCCAGTATAGATCCCATAATTTGTAGATGCAATAAATTTTGCACAAATCAATATACAAACTTATTGGCATTTTTTTTTACCAAACATATGTAGCAGAATACATATTGGCCTAAATTTATGAAGAAAATTACATTTTTTTATTGGATATGTTTTATAGCAGAAATAAAAGTGTTTTTTTTTTTGTTTTGTTTTTTTCAAAATTGTCTTTTTTTGTTTATAGCACAAAAAATAAAGGTAGAAGTATTCAAATGCCAACAAACGAAAGCTCTATGTGGAAAACAAAATATGACAAATTTTATTTGTGTAAAGCGCTGTACTACCGCACAATTGTCAGTTAAAGTAACGCGGTGTCGTATCGCAAAAAAAAAAATGGCCTGGTCATGCAAGGAGGGTAAATCTTCCGAAGGTCAAGTGTTTAACCACCTTCAGACCGGACCATTTTGCTGGTAAATGACCAGAGGTCTTTTTACAATTTGGCACTGCGCTGCTTTAACTGGTAATTGCGCGGTCATGCAATGTTGTACCCAAACAAAATTTGCGTCCTTTTCTTCCCACAAATAGAGCTTTCTTTTGATGGTATTTGATTGCCTCTGCGATTTTTATTTTTTGCGATATAAACGTAAAAAGACCGCAAATTTTGAAAAAAAATGATATTTTCTACTTTTTGTTATTAGAAAAATCCAATAAACTCAATTTTAGTCATACATTTAGGCCAAAATGTATTCAGCCACATGTCTTTGGTAAAAAAAAAGTCAATAATTGTATATTTATTGGTTTGCGCAAAAGTTGTCACATCTACAAACTAAGGTACGTTTTCTGGAATTTACGCAGCTTTTAGTTTACGACTGCCTATCTCATTTCTTGAGGTGCTAAAATGGCAGGGCAGTACAAAACCCCCCCAAATGACCCCATTTTGGAAAGTAGACACCCTAAGGAAATTGATAAGTGGCATGTTGAGCCCATTGAATATTTTATTTTTTTGCCTCAAGCGATTGAATAATGACAAAAAATATTTTTTTTTTTTTTTTTTTTTACACAAAGTTGTCACTAAATGATATATTGCTCACACATGCTATGGGCATATGTGAAATGACACCCCAAAATAAATTCTGCTGCTTCTCCTGAGTACGGGGATACCACATATGTGGGACTTTTTGGGAGCCTAGCCGCGTACGGGGCCCCGAAAACCAAGCACCGCCTTCAGGCTAAGGGCGTAACAGTTTTGAAGGCCATAAAATGCCAAGATGGCACAAACCCCCCCCCCAAATGACCCCATTTTGGAAAGTAGACACCCCTAAATTTAGGGGTACACTAGTGAGACTAGGTAATAAATGGCGGGTGCCCTGAAACTATAAAAAAATAACTAACCAACCAGCGTCACCTGTAACAGTTATATGGTGATCACTGGTGAAAGGGGGCAATCAGGGGGCTTTATGCGGTAGTATATGGGGGTCCCTGGCGCTATAAAAAGCTGCGGCGAACCTAAATACCTACCTGTCTAACTAGCGTCACCTGTGACACTAATACAGTGATCAGAAAAACGATCGCTTATTAGGCTGGGTTCACACTGGAGCGATGCGGGAACGCCACGAATGCGCGGCGGGTTCCCGCATCACATGCCTCCCGGCGGCAGTTCACACTGCCCTATGCGAACTGCTGGGAGTGTCAGTGACATGTTAATGACACCCCCAGATCAGTTCGCATATCGCAGTGCGATCTGCAAACTCGGATCGCATGGTGTGAACACCGATCCGATTCTGCTGCGGACCAAAAAAAGGGTCCCGTGCGAGTTTGCGGCGGGTGCGACACGAATTCAGCCATACTATCTGTATGGCTGAACTCGAATCGCACAGAGATCGGATGTGATTTGCACTGCAGTGCGGTGCGAATCACATTCGTTCTCATAAACCACTGCAATGTGAACCCAGCCTTAGCGACACTGGCGAGGGGGGGTGTTAACGGGGTTACACCTTTATTGGGGGGGTTAGGGGGGCACATTAGAACTAAAGGGGGCTAACCCTAACTGCCCTAACAGTTATTACAGTCACAAATGACACCAATGCAAAAAAAAAAAAAAATGCAATTGGTGTCACTGTGACTGGGGGGGGGCAGGGGTAATTGGGGGGTGATCGGGGGGTAAAGGGGGGGTGTGAGTGTGCCTGGCATGTTCTACTGTGTAGTGTAGTGCAACTCACCGATGCTCTCTCCTCGGTGCCGGAACGAAAAATACCGACACGGAGGAGAGAATACATCACTTCCTCTCCTGTGTTTACATTACAGGAGAGGAAGTGATGTCACGGGACATTTTCATTCGTCGGGAGCGATCGCGAGGGGGTGGCCATGAATGAATGGCCGTCCCCTCGTCCGGGATCGCTCCCGAACGAATACCGACCGCCGCAGGCATCGGGCGGGGGCCCGATCGGGCCCCCGACCCGCGGGCAGGCAAGGACGTACATGTAAGCCCTTATGCCTGCCCGTGCCATTCTGTCGACGTACATCGTCGTGCGGCGGTTGGCAAGTGGTTAAAAAGGAACATGACCCATTGCTCCCACGTTTTAGAAATAAACCCCAATGTTCCAGCTGGGTAAAAATTAAAAAGATTGTGAGCATTTTGTAGATGCATGCTCATTACTTACTTGATCTGGCTTTAAATTAGCGTACTCCATGGTAGAAAGGAATTCAGTAGGTGAGAATTTGTGATCATTTTCAAGGTAAACCTTCAGTAAAGCGTTGTAATGGGTTTCACTGAAGACAAACCCTAATAAAAGGGGGAAAAAAATAAATAATTCAGAATTCCATATCACTAAAGAGTAATAAAACATTGACACATATATGTGTGCATACATTACATTTATGGGAATCTGCCACGGTCAAACCAAGCACATACCCGATTCTTTCCAATGATCAGACAATGAAATCTAAATATTATTTTCAATTTAATCATTTGCATTCCACATCAGCGGATACATACAACCACAGTCTTGATTTCAATTATATCTAATATACTAACTTGACCAGAGATTCAGCAAACAACTTTGGCCACAAACTAGTGTCATACTTGATGACACTATGCTGGATGAGCAGACACATAATATATATAAAAATACAGTGTCTTGAAGTATTCATACCCCTTGACATTTTCCACATTTTGTCATGTTAAAACCAAAAATGTAAATGTATTTTATTGGGATTGTTTGTGATAGACCAACACAAAGTGTCACATAATTGTGAAGGAGGAGGAAAATGATAAATGGTTTTCAAAATATTTTACAAATAAATATATGAAAAGTGTGGGGTACATTTGTATTCAGCCCCCCCAGTCAATACTTTTTAGAACCACCTTTCACAGCAATTACAGCTGCAAGTCTTTTTGGGGATGTCTCTACCAGCTTTGCACATCTAGAGTGAAATTTTGCACATTCTGCTTTGCGAAATAGCTCAAGCTCTTTCAGATTGGATGGAGAGAGTCTGAATAGCAATTTTCAAGTCTTGCCACAGATTCTCAATTGAATTTAGGTCTGGACTAGGGATGGAACACGTGTAGAGCCCGCTAGGAAGTCGGCACAGCAATGCGCTAATCACAGGCAGTGAGACATTGCCCGATCTCTGCAGCCGCACAACGAGGCAATGTCTCACTGCCTGTGATTAGCGCAGAGCGGCGCTGACTTCCTGGCCGGCTCTGCACGTGCTCCATGCGAACACGCCTGAGCTCATCCCTAGTCTTACCATTCTAACACAGGAATATGCTTTGATCAAAACCATTTCATTGTAGCTCTGGCCGTATGTTTAGGGTCGTTTTGCTACTAGAAGGTGAACCTCCACCCCAATCTCAAGTCTTTTGCAAACAGGTTTTCGTCTCAGATTGCCCTGTATTTGGCGCCATCCATCTTCCCACCAACTCTAACCAGCTTCCCTGTCCCTGACGTGCAATGTTAGCTTTCCGCCAAATGTAGCGTTTTGCTTTTAGGAAACAATTTTGGTCTCATCTGACCAGAGCTCTTCCACATGTATGCTGTGTCCCCCACATGGCTTTTCGCAAACTTCAAATAGGACTTCGTATGGCTCTCTATTAACAATGGCTTTCTTCTTGCCACTCTTCCATAAAAGCCAGATTTGTGGAGTTCACGACTAATAGTTGTCCTGTGGACAGATTCTCCCACCTGAGCCGTGGATCTCTGCAGCTCCTCCAGAGTCACCATGGACCTCTTGGCTGCTTCTCTGATTAATTCTCTCTTGCCCGGCCCGTCAGTCTAGGTGGACATCCATAACTTGGTAGGTTTGCAGTTGTGCCATACTCTTTCCATTTTTGGATGATGGATTGAACAGTGTTCCATGAGATGTTCAAAGCTTGGAATTTTTATTTTTGTTTATAACCTAACCCTGCTTTAAACTTCTCCCTGACCTATCTGGTGTGTTCATTGGCCTTTTTTTATACCGAGATTTAATTACACACAGGTGGACTCCATTTACTAATTAGGTGACTTCTGAAGGCAATTGGTTCCACTAAAATTTAGTTAGGGGTATCAATGTAAAGGGGGCTGAATAAAAATGCACGCCACACTTTTCAGATATTTATAAAAAAATAAATTGAAAAAACATTTATAATTTCCCTTCAACTTTACAATTATGTGCCAGTTTGTGTTGGTCGATCATATAAAATCCAAATAAAAATATATATTTTTTTTAACAGCTTACCTGTAAAATCCTTTTCTTGTAGTACACCATGGGACACAGAGCCTTAAGTAATTACTTAATGGGTTATAGGCCAAATTCAGGTGTTGACACTGGTTATACCCAATCAAGGAAGTTCACTCCCTATATAACCCCTCCTCCTTCCAGGAGCACATCAGTTTTTGTAGCAAAGCAATATACTTAAATCCCCCAAAAAAAGAGGGCAGGGACCTCCGTGTCCCATGATGTATTCCAAGAAAAGGATTTTACAGGTAAGCAGTTATAAAAAAAAAAAAAAACGATTTTCTTTATCGTACATCATGGGACACAGAGCCTTAAGTAATTACTTAATGGGACGTCCCATAGCAATGCTACTTGAGGGGAGGGAGACACAACCTGCAGGGTACCCCCAGACTCGAGGATCTTTACTGCTGCCTGCAGGCGATCGTCTCCTATCCAGCTGATAAAATTTTGTGAATGTATGCACTGAAGACCAAGTTGCGGCCTTACAGATCTGAGTCATGGAGGCCTGGTGACGCACTGCCCCAGAAGCACTAACCGCCCTGGTAGAGTGCACCTTAACATAAAAAGGAAGAATCTTACACCTCAAATCATACGTTTTGAATCCTCATTTGCCGAATCCACTTAGCGACAGTGGATTTTCACCCCGTCTGTCCTGAGGACCCTCTGGCAGAATAAATAAGACATCCGTCTTATGAATCTCAGCAGTTGCCTTTAAATAGATTTTTACTGCTCTCACTACATCAAGACAATGTAGTGACTTTTCTTCCCTGGAACATGGTTTTAGAAAAAACGATGGCAGGACAATATCTTCATTCAGATGAAAGCCTGAAACCACTTTTGGCAAAAAGTCTGGACGAGGGCGCAACACCACTCTGTCCTCATGAAAAATCAAATATGGCTCTTTACAAGAACGCAGCCAATTCCAAAACCCTCCTTGCTGAGGATATAGCAACCGAGGATATAGCAACCAAAAATACCAACTTCCTTGTCAGAAGGAAGGACTACGGGAATATGTTGTATCGGTTCAAATGGCTGTTTTTGTAACAGACAAAACTAAGTTCAAATCCCAAGGGTTCAAGGGAGGTTTGACGGGCAGATTAAGCCGCTTTACACCTTATATAAAACCCCAGACTAAAGAATGAGTAGCAAGCAGTCTTTGAACTAAGACCGATAAAGCTGAGACCTGGCCTTTGATAATGCTCAAGGCGAATTTCATTTCTACCCCTAATTGTAGAAAGGCAAGAATGCTGCCTATGATATATGTCCGAGGGTGCCAATCTTTGGATTCACACCAGGAAACATAAGCCCTATAATATATAGTTCTGGAAGCTGGCTTCCTTGCATTGATCAGAGTAGATATAACTGACCCGGAAAGACAACGTTTCTTCAGAATGTGGGTTTCAATAGCCAGGCTGTTAAATTTAGAGTCCGTAAGAAAAGATGGAATATCGATCCCTGTGAGAGCAGATCCGGCCGTAGCAGGAGGGACTATGGGTCCTCCACTGCCATCTTTACGATTTCTGCATATCATGACCTTCTGGGCCATGCTGGTGACACCAGAATTACCGTTTCTTTCCCCAGCTTGATCCTGCAAAGAAGTCGAGGCAACAACTGAATAGGGGGGAATTCATAGATCAGTGAAAGCTGATCCCATGGGGTCACCAACACATCCGCTCTGCATGCAAATGGATCCCTTGTTCTGGCAATGAAGTTGACTAACTTCGGTAGAAGATCTACGTTCAGAGTCCCCAATCTTTGGCAAACAGCCCAAAATAAGTCGGGGTGAAGAGATCATTCCACTGGGAATAACTGCTGGCCACTCAAATAGTCTGCCTGCCAATTCTCTACTCCTGGAATGAAGACTGCCGATGGGCAGAAAGGAATGTTCTGTGCCTAAGTTAGAAAATGGTTCACCTCTGTGCTGAGAGACTTTCGGTGCCCCCTTGGTGACTGATATAGGCCATAGCTGTGGCATTGTCGGATTGAATCCCGACAGGACAATCCCGTAACCTGAAAGTCCAGGCCTTTAGAGCCAGACGTATTGCCCGAATCTCAAGTCTAGGATATTGATGGATAAGGTTCTTTTTGGTTCTTGACCACTGACCCTGGACAGTTGTCTTTTCTAGTACTGCTCCCCAGCCTGAAAGGCTGGCATCTGTCGTTACCACTTTTCAGATGACTGGTCTGAACGATTTTCCTTTCAGCAGATTCTGGGTTAGTAACCAGCAAGTGAGGCTTTGGGGGACTCTTGGGGACAGCTGCATTGGCAAGTCTAAAACCTGAATGGTTTTGTTTCAAGCAGACAGGACACTGTTTTGCAACGGTCTTAAATGAAACTGGGCATAGGGAACTGCTTTGAATGAAGCCACCATGGTTCCTAGCAACCTCATGCAAAGGCGAATGGAGGGATCGCCATTTGACCTGACCATCCGCACCAACTCTCTTATGGAGTTCATCTTTGCCTGAGGCAAGAACACCTTTTCCTGGGCTATATCTATGATCAGACCCAAGTACTACAGCCTTTTTAGTGGTATTAAGGAAGATTTCTCTAGGTTGAGAATCCAACCCAACTTTTCAGATAGTGTACACGTTGCTCCAAATGAGCCACCAACTGATCTATTCATAATAGATTGTCTAGGTACGCTATGACTGTTCTGCCCTGTGCCTTTAACCTGGCTAGAGGTGTGGCCAGCACTTTTGTGAACACCCAGGGTGCTGTGGCTAGCCTGAAGGACAGGCATACAAACTGAAAATGCTGCTATTCCAAATCGAACCGCAGAAATTTTTGGTGAGCGGGAATATATATAGCGACATGCAGATATGCATCCCTGATATCGACTGATGCCAGAAGTTCTACTAGAAGGATAGAAACTAGTGAACTGATGGTCTCCATGTGAAAGGAGCAGATCTTCAGGAACAGATTTTGATTTTTTAGATCTAGAATGGGTTTGACATCTCCATTTGGTTTCGGTACCATAAAAAAAAAAGTTTGAATAAAACCCCAAACCTTGCTCTTTTGTGGGGATCTGTATGATCACCCCTTGAGAAATTAATTGGTCTAGTGCCTGAAACAGATTGTCTTTTCTCTGGATCTTTGGGAACGCCTGACCTCAGGAAGTGAGACGGAGGAAAGTCCCGAAATTCCAGATTGTACCCCAGCGTTACCGTGCAGATGACCCATCTGTCCTGAATTTCTTCCCAGTCTTCTGAAAACCGCAGAATTCTTCCCCCCCACCTTGGTGAGGGGGGTTGCCTCTTTATGATGTGGCTTAAGGACTCTGGCTTGCAGGTTTCCGACCCCAGGACTTTTTTTTGAGTCTGGGTTTGACTTTGAGATCTTCCGCCGAAGCCATCGCCCCTGACTATAGGAGGAAGCCCCTGGCATAGGGGAAAGAACCCATTTACATGAAGGGCGTTTATACTTTCTTTTGACTGGCAAAAGGGTACTTTTCTCACTAGAAATTGTTTGGATTAGGGCTGCAACTAACGATTATTTTCATAATCGATTAGTTGGCCGATTATTGTTTCGATTAATTGGTTAATAACCTTAAAAAAAAAAAAAAAAAAAAAAGTGGGTCAAATTGACGTTCATTTTCAACCACAGTGACGGGAAAATTTGGAAATAGAAAACTTCTTCGTCAAAAGGAATTTTCAGACAGTGTATGTGTTTGTTAAGAAATTAAGTATAAAATTTCAATCAAAATTCTTTCATTCAGCGAATGTACAAAGATTTTTCATCTGAATATTCTCACCTGAAAATTGATCCGTGTGGCCAGCTAAGGCTAAGTACACACCCTATGCCAGGGCTCGACAAACCCCAGGCACCAGGTCGCCAATGCGACCAGAAATCGAAACCTCGCGCCTAAGCTGCCACCAGCCCACTCACTATTGATGCCCCAGACATGCATAGCATTAACACCGACTGCCGTCCTCCTCCACACTCAGCGGCTCTGGCAAGCATCAAGCGCCGCGCTGTGTGAAACTGAGAAGCAACAGAGAGGAGGATCTGTCAGATTTCGGCCGGAGTGGGCGGGACCCGGCCGGAGTGGGCGGGACCCGGCCGCTATCAAACACCAGCCAATGGGATCTGGGCGGGCCGCTATGTGTATGTGGCTCCGCCCCTTTTATTAAACAGCCCAAAAGTTGGCTGGTGTTTGATAGCTGCCGAGTCCCTCCCGGCCACCCCGACATCAAGCTCAAAACTGACAGATCTGCCTCTGTTACTTGTCAGTTTCACACCCCAGCTGGGTCCCGCCACCCCCGACATTAAGCTCAATTCTGATAGCTCCTCTGATACTTTTCGGTAACCGAGTGCTCAGTGTGAAACCTACAAGTGCCACCTGCCAGTGCCAATCAGTGCCACCTGCCAGTGCCAATCAGTGCCACCTGCCAGTGCCAATCAGTGCCAGTGCCACCGCCCAGTGCCAATCAGTGCCAGTGCCACCGCCGCCCAGTGCCACCTGGCGCCGCCCAGTGCCACCTGGCGCCGCCCAGTGCCACCTGCCAGTGTCACCGCCAATCAGTGCCACCTGCCACTACCAACCAGTGCCACTGCCACCTGCCAGTGCCAACCAGTGCCACCTGCCACCCAGTGCCACCTTCCAGTGACAACCAGTGCCACCTGCCAGTGCCACCGCCAATCAGTGCCGCCAACCAGTGCCATCTGCCAGTGACAACTAGTTCCACTGCCAACCAGGGCCACCTGCCAATCTCCTGCCAGTGCCACTGCCAATCAGTGCCACCTGTCAGTGCCAGCGCTACCTGCCAGTGCCACCGCCAATCAGTGCCACCTCCCAGTGCCAATAGTGCCACCTGCCAATGCCAACCAGTGCCATCTGGCAGTTCCACGTGCCTGCCAGTGGCAACCAGTACCATCTGTCAGTCCCAAACCAGTGCCACCTGCCAGTGCCACTTGCCTAAGCCAAGCAGTTCCATCTGTTGCCAGCCTTACTCTCTGGTCAGCCCATAACCTTGAGCGTTACATTGGAGTTATTGACTGGGTGCTCCGTTGCGAGTAATGGATAGGGGGTGAAAATGACTGGCTTAAACCAGGGAGCTGACAATCCATAACACTATAAAAAAATAAAAAATAAAACTGTCTCCTTCTTCTTGAACTGGCTCCTAAATTCAAAGCAAATTTGTCAACCCCTGCTTTGATCTGCAGTGCTTTCTTGCTGTACGTTTTGATTTTTTCGCACGTGATTTTACTGCAATTTGCACTTTTTGCTTTTTTTTGGGCAGATTAAAAAACACAAATTGCTGCAAAAACGCATTACATTCTTTTCTGCAGCTTCTCCATTGAAGTATATTGAACCAAAAAAAGCACTGTTTTGCGTTAAATGTCCCTGACCCTAGTACAAAAAAAAAAAAAAAAAAAAAAAAAAAAAAAAGCAGATAATCACTACTGGAAGGGGTTCATTTTTTACTGTAGAACAGTGAAAGTAATATTTACAGTAGTGATTATATTTTTGTACTATAAAGGGCTCATTTTAGTTTTTTTTAACCCCATTATATTACTGGCTGATTAATCGATTATGAAAATAGTAATCGATTAATTTCATAATCGATTAGTTGTCAATCGATTAGTTGTTTCAGCCCTAGTTTGGATATATTTGTACAAGTCTTTGCCAAATAATCGCTCCCCATGAAAAGGGAGCCCAGTTAGGTCTTTACATGGTACTTCAGTTGACCAAATTTTTTAACCACAGGATTCTACGCATAAGCTTAAGGTGGGACACCTGGTGAATAGAATCTTTACTAGCATCTATGGCAAAGCATAATGGTTTTTGGTAGTTCAGCCAAATCCCAAGCATGTTGTGCAGGAAGCTCCCTAAGGGCCTGTATAAATTGGTCCTTTAGGGATTGACAGACGCTTATTGCGGCGACTGCAGGCTGAGTAACGGCACCTGCCATGGAAAAAGTAGATTTTAACAGGGATTCCAACTCTTTATCTGTTGGATCCTTAAGCATCTGTGCATTGTCTACTGGACAAGTTTGGCCTTTATTCACATTGGAAATAGCAGCGTCAACTGCTAGTATTTTCCATCTTTTGGGGAATTGCTCCTCCAGGGGATAGCGAATTGCAAATCTCTTAGGAGCGAGAAAATGCTTATCTGGGTGATCCCATTCAGCAATAAGCTGTTCTTAGTAATGCTTGTGCAGGAAACGCATGCAAAGGTTGAGAGGGTTTTGAGGAACACAAGGAAGAAACTGAACTTTCAGGAGACTCCATTAGGGGTAGCATGAAATTAGAACGAACCATCTCCATAAGAGATTGTATCAGCAATTTCTCATATTGAGAGGCTGAAAAAGGCTAATCTACGGCTGTTAACTCCATAGAGGAATCATCGGTTTGTTTTTCCTCCTGATCGACTGAGGGTAACACCTCATCCTGTGCCCACTGTTCCCCTTGCAAAGGTTCTGAAGTAGGGGAGGGGGAACTAGCACGCTCCCTATCCATGTGAATGGAGGATGCATTTAAAGCTGCTAATCTTTCCTCCAGACCCTGCAGGGAGGAAAGGACATCTTCAGTCATGTATACAGGGGCTAAGATGCGAGAAGCAGTTGCACCATCATTTTGTTCCAATGGCTCACCCTGGCTTTCCATAACTGGCAATTCAGGAGAGGATGACAGCATAGAAATGCGACTCAGGATCCTAGCGCCTGGGGGTGAAACCTTTATGTTTTTGTGTGGTCTTTTTTGGTAGGCATAGTCCTAAGTACAAAAACAGAGGCACTATCCAAATTGCGCTTAATCTTTCAAAATAGCCCTGACACTTAAAGCCGCTATATAACATTCAGCCTATTGCTGGAAAAAAGGTGTTGTTCCTGTATCAGGAATGTCAGTTTGCAACCCTCACATGTCCCACAGATCCTGTGTCCTTGTGTTGCAGGCTGCTTGTTTTCTCCTTGTCAGCTGAGGAAAGACTGTCACAGCTGTGTTGCAATTTGTTTTTAGCATGTCCTGCGTTCTCGTGGGTGTTCACGGCATCGCGCTTAGGCCCCGCCCCCTCCGCGAAAAAATTCTGCCCCTTTTTACATTTAAAATGATCTTGCGATTATGCATGGCGTCTTCGGATACCAGATCCAATGGGGGGGGGGGGGGGGGGGGTGGGGAGTAGGGACCAGTCTAGCAGCAGGCACAAACAGTGAAATCAGCCACAGTAAAACAATTAGCAGTATTAGCGGGACCTCCGCACAACCCCCCCCCCCGTTGGATCAGGGGGATGTAAGGGGGCCCCTAACCCTATGGTCCCATCAGGATTTTACCTTGAAAAAATCCCCCTCCACACGCTGCTGCAACCAGACAAGGACTGAGCTTTACAGTGAAGACAACAGAGTAAGGTATATGCATAGACTCTAATGGAGAATTAAAGCATGACAACATTTTTTCCTAATGGAAGAAATACATAGGTGTTTTTAATACCCAAGTTTCTTCCCTTACCTTATCCTCGCCGCAGGATTTGCTGAATTAAGAGACAATCCATCCTTCACCCATCACAACGGGCTTCGTTTAGCAAACCTTCAAGGACTGGTCCCTAAAATGGGGTTCCAAATCCCTTGGACCTATAAAAGCACCCCAACAGAGAAGCTAGGTAATGTAGCAAGACCAAAGCCTTGGATTCCTGGGGTCCAGACATTCAAAGAGGCGTTACAGACAAAACCTCATGCTTCAGATATGAGGCCCCAGGGTACCATCCTTTTAGGCCTTAATGGCACTTTGGATGGATCTGGTGTATGGAGGCTATTTAAATCCAGCATGGAACCCTCCTGGAGCTCCTCAGAGCACATCTTCACTTGTGACCAGCACCTTAGACACTGGCGAAAAAAATGATGTGCTCCTGGAAGGAGTCGTTATATAGGGAGTGAACATCCTTGATTGGGTATAACCAGTGTCAACACCTGAAGGTGGCCTATAACCCATTATTTAAGGCTCTGTGCCCCATGATGTAGGATAAAGAAATACATTTACATTTTTGGTTGTAACATGACAAAATGTGGAAAATTTCATGGGGAGTGAATACTTTTTCCAAGGCACTGTATATACACATACAGTATATATTTGAAGAATAGACTCAACTGGTACTGGCAGCAGTAAACCAAACATGAGACAGACACCCACGAGCAGTCCTAGCAGGTTTTACTAAACTTTTATTCTGCCCTCAGCAAACAAATACAGTTCCAATAAAGGAGGGGCTTGTACCGCAAGTCCATTACATAAGACCTGCCAAATCACCAACAAAAGTTCCTGATTAGAGGGTGCCTCCTAATGCGTTTCCCAATACAAATATGCAGAACTGGATATATATTAGTGCTCTGTGAGCAGTCAGCCTTTTCACCCAGCAGCAGACTCCCACAGCAGAGAGAAAGCACTGAGCATCAGTCAGCTCACGTGTATAAAAGGCCTGCGCACAGCTCAGAATCGCAGAAATTCCCACTCTAAACCGTCTGCAGTGAAATTGCGCTGCTGTAATAAAACATGGCGGCTGCCATTCATTGAAATGAATGGGCTGCCATGCCCGCACAAACGCAGCGCACAGAAACGCATATACGTGAACCTTTGGCAAGAATGAGGCCTGGCTACCAGGCATGATGCGAACCTAAGAATGGAAGCCTTATTCAAACCAAAGCTCTACCAAGTTGATTATTAATCAAGAGCCGCCTTTTAAGTGTCACTCTTCCCCAATACGGCTGAAATGCAGCATATATATATAAAAAAAAAAAAAAAAAAAAAAAAAAAAAAGTGGTTTAGATATAATACTCAACTTTATTAACAGTGCAGAGAATGAGGTTATCCTCCTACCGACAAGATCCCTGTGAATGCGGAGTACTCCAAATCTTGCAAGAAAACAGTGAAGCATCTCATTGAGATTTGGGTTACTCAACATTGCCTAGGATCTCTCTAGACTAGGGATCCTCAATTCCCGGGCCACGGACCGCGCCAGTCCATGGCCTGCTCAGAGCCGGGCAGAAGGTGAGTGAGCCAGCACAACCTGCACTGCCGCCCTCCAACCACCACAGGGTGCCCACACCCCATCACCCAAAAGCCAGTACTCCCTTCCCTCTCTGGCCGTAAAAGAGAAGGGGGAAGGAGGAGAGCCAGCCTAAGACAAGATCACTGGTTAGACCCAGGCTGCACCCCAACACCCCAGCCCTCCCAAGGTGAAAGGCTGCTCCCAAAAGCCCATCGGGTGTCCTAATGCTTTTGCTCAGATCTTGTATTTCTGGCTCAGCCATGCTGGGGAATATGTGAAAGTATGAACTGCTCACTTCCCCGTTGACCGACTGTATACCACTGTAAGGGCGGCACAGTGGTGTAGTGGTTAGCACACTCACCTAGCAGTAAAAAGGGTCGCTGGTTCAAATCCCAACCATGACACTACCTGCCTGGAGTTTGCATGTTCTCCCTGTGCCTGTGTGGGTTTCCTCTGGGTACTCAGGTTTCCTCCCACAATCCAAAGACATGCAGGTAGGTTAATTGGCTTCTGTCCAAAATTGGCCCTAGTATATGAATGGGGACCTTGGATTGTGGGCTCCTTGAAGGTAGGGACTGATGTGAGTGTGCAATGTACAGGGATAGGGACAATTGTAGACACTCACTCAGGTTGAACTGGATGGACTGGTGTCTTTATTCAACCTTACTAATCATAACTAAAACTTGAATAAAAATGTATTGAAAGTGTAATAGTCCATACCTAATTTTTTCAGCTGGCTCCAGACTTTCTCTGCGATCTCAGTTCTTTCTGACGGGGGCACTCCAGGCATTGAAGACCCACATACCTGCAAGATAAACCAGGCCTGGGTGCTGGATGGAATACCTGAAATGAGAAAGTAAGTTAAGTGCTTGTTATTTTATACAGGATTTATATAGCGCCAGCAGTTTGTGCAGCACTTTACAACATGAGGGCAGACAGTACAGTTACAATACAATTCAATACAGGAGGAATCGAGAGCCCTGCTGATTAGAGCTTACAATTAAAGAGAAAGGGTTAAGTGACACAAAAATTTAATAACTGTGGGGGAGGAGCTGACGACGAAAAGAAAAGTACAATTGTTAGGTGCAGGCAGGATAGGCTTCTCTGAAGAGAAAAGTCTGGCGGGATCGCCTAAAAGCGGATATAGTACGAGATAGTCTGACAGATTGGGGTAGGGAGTTCCATAGGATGGCTCATCAAAGAAGTGTGTGAAACGACATAAGGCATGTTATAAAGGCACTCAAAAGGGAAGATTTACTAAAGCTGGAACACACTAAAGCTGGAACACACAGAATCTGGTGCAGCTATGCATTGTAACCAATCAGCTTCTTGTTCAATTAAAGTGTTACTAAAACCACAACAGTATAATCAGTCTGTATATGCAGTAAAGCATGCTTGTTATACTCACTGTGGAACGTAACAGGTTAATCCTCTGCATTGGGTAAAAAAAAAAAGTTTGATCCTGTCTTCTCTAATCTGCCCCTTCTTCCACTGTCCCCAATCCATCCCCTGATTTTACTCTTGCCTTCTTCCAAATAGTTTTAACCTGCATTAAAAAGCCCAGATTTTTAATTAACATATTTATTGGCGTATAACGCACACTTTTTTACCCTGAAAACAAGAGGAAAAATCGTGGGTGCGTGTTATATGCCGATAGTGGGGGGAGTAGTGCCGCTGGAAATCACCAAACCGCTCGGCTCTGCACTCACTCCCCTGCGACGTCCTGATCACAGTTAGTCCCTGGATACGGAACGGGGGAATCTCCTAGCCTTCTGCCCTTTTCATAGAGAACAAATGGCTCGTTATAGAAGCGCCGGCTCTATAACCTCTGCAGGATATCGGCGGAGCTCTGGACAGGATTGCAGCGGGAGTGTGCAGGCTCTACAGCAGGGGTCTTCAAACCACGGCCCTCCAGTTGTTCAGGAACTACAATTCCCATCCTGCCTAGTCATGTCTGTGAATGTCAGAGTTTTACAATGCCTCCTGGGATGTGTAGTTTCAAAACAGCTGGAGGGCCGTAGTTTGAGGATCCCTGCTCTACAGCGTGAGAGGAAGGAGCCAGTACTGATCGCTCAGGGATGCCTGCTGCATGCTCAGCCCAGGTACACGTCCTGGCCTCCCCTCAGTCCCTGCCAGCTGGCGGGAGGATACCAAGCATGTGGTGGAGATGCAGTCTGGCTGAAGTAGTAGAGGAAACTTCTGAGACCGCACACCAGGCTTCCTGATTAACCCATGTCGGTGCCGGCACCCAAGACGCCTGAATGCCCTAATTTATGGCATCCTGACAGCCAGATCTTCTACAGTGCTGACCCCTTGCAGAGGGTGCTATGAAGTGCCATAGACAACAAAAGGGCAAGGTAAGGGAGCTCATCTCCTTGAGGGGACATATCAATATTAAGTCCTTATTTTTATTTTATTTAATTTCCTGAAACTTGCCTCTAAAATTGGGGTGTGTGTTATATGCCGATAAAATATGGTACTAGCACTTGGACTCTCCCTTTTATTGAACCCACTGTTGAACATTCTGCTTGTATAGTAACCCATCCTAGAATCTTGGCTCCTGATATCCACCCATCCCATTGGGATACTTGAATAGAGTGCAGTCAGACCCCAATCTTGGGATCAGAGTAGCTGGTAAGCAGCTTTAGAGAGTTGGGTGTGCAGATTTTGCGTTACCTGCTGAAATATGGATTTTTGCTGAGACACAAGTATAAATAAACGTTTTGTACAGGAGCACTTTTTTCTGATGGCCCTTACTGGATTTCTGAATGCATTTTTAACACATTGTTATGTACAGTTTTTGACATACGAATTTCTTGATTGAATTTATGCACTTAATATTGATAGCGCAACACATTTTTCATGAATATTAACATGTATAATGTTTATGTGGACATATTGTGAGTGCAGCTGTCACCAACATATTCTTTTTTACTATTTGGTGACACTTTTTGCACAACTTTTTTTATTTATTTTGTTTTTTTCATATACACAATATGTATTCTGCTACATACTTTTGGTAAGGAAAATCCCAACAAGCATATATTAATTGGTTATAGCATCTACAAACTATGGGATATATACTGGAAAATAATATATATAAAAAAAAAAATTATATACCGTATATACTCGAGTATAGGCCGACCCGAATATAAGCCGAGGTCCCCAATTTACCCCCAAAAAACTGGAAAAAATTATTGACTCGTGTATAAGCCGAGGGTGAGACATGCCTGTCCATCCCTGTGTGTCGTCCATCCCTGTGTGTGTCCATGCATCCGTGTGTGTGTGTGTCCATGCATCCGTGTGTGTGTGTGTGTCCATGCATCCGTGTGTGTGTGTGTGTCCATGCATCCGTGTGTGTGTCCATGCATCCGTGTGTGTGTGTGTCCATCCATCCCTGTGTGTGTGCATGCATCCGTGTGTGTGTGTGTGTGTGTGTGTGTGTCCATGCATCCGTGTGTGTGTGTGTGTGTGTGTGTGTGTGTGTGTGTCCGTGCAGCCTACCTGTGTCCAGCCTGCCTGTGTCCGTCCCGGCCTGCGTCCCGGCCCGGCCTGCGTCCCGGCCCGGCCTGCGTCCCGGCCCGGCCTGCGTCCCGGCCCGGCCTGCGTCCCGGCCCGTCCCGCAGCTCTTCGTCGGTGGCCATTCTAGGATTCAAAAGCCGCGCCTCCGTCGGTGATAGGCGGAACACTCAATTTCCCACTGACTGCTGGGAAATTGAGTGTTCCGCCTATCGGATGTCCGTGATAGGCGGAACACTCAATTTCCCAGCAGTCAGTGGTCCGCCTATCATGGACGTCCGCTCATCCTCATACTACGGACGAGGATGAGAGGACGTCCGTGATAGGCGGAACACAGACTGCTGGGAAATTCAGTGTTCCGCCTATCACAGGCGAAGGCGGAGACGGAGGCGCGGCCTTTGAATCCTAGAATGGCCGCTGTCTGTCTGCTCGACACGCTGATCGGGCAGACAGACAGCGATGACTCGAGTATAAGCCGAGGGGGGCACTTTCAGCCTCAAAAAAGAGGCTGAAAATCTCGGCTTATACTCGAGTATATACGGTATATATATTTTTTTTTTATTATTATATTAGTAATGGTGATTTCTGGTGAAACGATCAGCGACTTATAGTGGTACTGTGATAGTATGGTGGCCAATTTGACATGTATACAGTGTTCACTGTTAAAAATATGCACTGTACTAATGACACTGGCTGGGAAGGAAATAAACATCTAGGGCGATCAAAGGGTTAAATTAGTGCCTAACCTGTGTTTGTGTTTACTAAAAGCAATATGATGGTATTTTTGCCCACTTTGCAGCTGAAAAAACACAGCACACATCCACACCCACAGGACAATGCTCTGCCTTGTTTATATAGGCAGAGCTCTGTTCTAGCCTTCTTCTTGATCAGCGGGTGCCAGGGGACTTCCATTGGCCGGCACCCGCTGATCGGCTTCTGCTGTGACTAATCACAGCAGAAGCAGCGCACCAGCGGTGCACACATGCGCCCTACCCTGAGATGGAGCAGGAGAGCCACTCTGCCACCGTATAACCTTGTTATGCTGTCGGCAAGTGAATAATCTTAGAACTACAAAAACTTTGTAATATGAGGACCTAAACTATCCCAACACTTTGTGTCCAATCAGCAAGCCCTTGTACTACGTACTTGTAAGCAGATGTAAACGAGACTGCACAGACTGTAATGAGGGTATGAATCAGAAGACAAATAAAAATGCTTTTTTTTTTTTTTTAAGTTTAAAGAGGAGCTTCAGTCACTCGTGGGAAAATTAAAAGTCAGCAACTACAAAAACTGTAGCTGCTGACTTTTAATAAACAGATACTCACCTGTCCCAGAATCCAGCGCTATGCTCTGGCTTCACAGCCAGCTGCTCACTGCGCATGCACGAGCTGCATAGATGGTCCTGTAATCGTCTAGGGTCTGTGAAGTGTCCCAGAAAGCTGCTGTTAGGGAAAGAAGGGGGGGGGGGGGGGGGGGAGAGAACTTACACTCAGATCGCCTAGACCAGGGATCGCCAAACTAGCCAGCTGTTGCGGAATTACACATTCCGTGAGGTATTGTAAAACTCTGACATTCAGCCATGACTACTCATGATCGGAATTGTAGTTCCTCAACAACTGGAGGGCCATAGTTTGGAGACCCCTGGCCTATGCGATCAAAGTGTCAGTTGGCAGTCAAAACCAGATACCGCCTCCCCTTCAAAAAACAATATGCGCCAAATGTGTCCTATTGGGGTGGGGAGGAGGAAAAGCGGAACTTTACCTTTTAGGGTGAAGTTCCACTTTAAGTCGGGAAATGCTAGAACCTCTGTCAGCTTTGTATTGTTGTCTGTTTCACAGTTAGAGGATTTTTCCTTTCTGTCCAGTAAAAGGTCACGAGACAAAATTTTTGGCTATACACACATTTTATTGCAAACCTGTTCTTCACCCACTGAGGATAAACCAACAGGTTTGCTTTAACCATTCCAAAGCCCTCCCTCCACCAGCATACTCACCTTTCTTTTGCTTCTACCGCCACTCTGTTGGCAGCTGGAGGAAATACCCAACAACTCCATGAATGGAGGAGCGTGTGACAGCACTGAGCCAATCAGCAGCACTGTTACAGGGCATTCCAGAGCTACAGCTCTTGCAACTTGGTAGCTTGCCTAGAGATTTACTTCCATTAACCACTTCAATAATTGGGCACTTTGTCCCCCTTTCTGCCCAGGCCAATTTTCAATGCTGTCACACTTTGAATGACAATTGCGTGGCCATGCAACACTGTACCCATATAAATTTTATTTCACACAATTGCTACTTTCCTTTAGTGATTATTTAATCACCACTGGGTTTTTTGCTAAAAACAAAACAAAAAAAAGTGTGAAAGTTTTGGGGGAAAAATGTTTTTTTTCACTTCGGTTACAAGATTTTGCAAATAAATCTGTCTCATACATTTAGGTCATTTTGTATTTTGCTACATTTCTTTGGTCAAAATAACCCAAATTAGTGTTATTTGGCCTGTAGGAAAAGTAAAAAAATAAATAAATAAATATATATATATATATATATATATATATATATATATATATATATATAAAACCACGCTTAATCGTACTGACAGCCCATTTAATTTCTCCTTGAAAGTCCGAAAACACCAGGACAGTACAAATACCCCCCAAAAGACACCCTTTTGGAAAGTAGACAGTTCTGGTTATTTGTCATTTTTGTCAAAATTTTTTGGAATATGAAGACATTTTTAACAATTTTTTTTTACATACTCTCACCAGTACAGTACTACGTCATAACTGGTGTGACGGTGATCAGGGACACAGAATGGTGGCAGTATATTAAAAGAAAAACATTTTTTCTCTCTCCTCTTTAATAAATAATTTTTTTCTTTGAGCGTTTTTTGTTTTTTGTTTTTTGCACACATACTTTGACCAGAGTAATACAATGTTACCATAGTAACACTAATACTCTGGGTAAGTGATAAGGATTGTTTCTGATATACACAATATGAATGCCTATACCACTGAATTTTAGGAGGTACACGCAACGATTTTTACTGAATGAAACTGGTTAATTTGGTGTTTACTATTGTGGTTAGCTGTGATTGGCAACAGCTAAATCACAAGGCATAGATGTGCTGTGATTGACCGTCTGTACCATGTGATCCCTGTGACCAATCACAGCTAGCAACACAATTGTACAAAATGAATGGCATTAATCAAAGCCATTCATTGTTTACAATTGTCATGTGATCCTAATTGGTCACCTGGATCACATGGTAAAAGCAGTGGGCCGGTACACTGATCAGTCATTGGCTGTCTGGTGGACACAGCCGGTGACTGATCACGCTGCAGCATGGCCCGTGGTGGCGTTCCGTGAGGACATCATAGGACATCTACACAGAATGATGAATGTCCCACCCAGCCGTCATTTGACAATAGGCTGGGCGAAAAGTGGTTAACTATGTGCTGCCACAAAAAATATTTAACCCTTGCACTAGACATGAGCAAAGTCAAAACTCAAGTTCAAATAGTGAGTGAAATAGGTTACCTGCTTGGCAAACCGAATTGAAGGCCTTAAAAAGTTGGTGTCTGTTAACCCGTCCAGTTTTCTGGAGCCTGATTCCAAAATGACGGAAGTACCCGCTTTCAGGACGTGATTGCGTGTGGTGACTTAGCTCAACAGGCTCTATGGTGTCTTTATCTTGTATAGCTGTCGCAAGAAACCTCGCCGGGCTAGGGAAACATCTGTAAGAAAAAAAAAAAAAAACAGTTAGTTACCTGGTAACTTTATCTCCAAGAATATTCCAATACAGCATGTGGAAGATTGGCTTCAACCTCAAAAACAAAAAAAAAACAAAAAACATACGACTCACAAATAAAAAAAACTTTACAAAGCACAAGTTTCATGAAGTGAAGGCTGCGTAGCATGGCAAACCAAGTCCGTTTTGGACAATATGGAGCAAATAAAATCCCTTTGGACTTTTCTAACATTTTTTTAATTATCCTGAGAATTAACCAAAAGGCAAAGGCCAAGGCTAAAGTCTAACAGCAAGTAGATAAGGAAAGAAAAATCATTACCCCCCCAAAGAAAAAAAAAATCTGATGCTATGGACATCAACCGATGTGGCTCCCTGGAAATTAGTGTATGCCCCTGCCCCAAGTACTAGCATCCATTGTAATTCATTATGTGTGGATTTGATGAATCTGGCATCATTGAAAGATTTTTTTGCCTTCCTCTGGATCAACTGTGGGTATAGGGTTGTATATATGGAGGTTTTCTATTGAGCTTTTTTTTCTGTATTTGTTGAACTGGATGGACTTTTTCAACAAGATTAACTATATAATGCTCCACTCTGAACCACCATGTCAATGAGTGTTTGATCTGATGCAGAAATTGGATCATCTCAAGGAGTCTCAGTCTTCATCCCAGACAGAAAGCAGGAAGTTCTCTAATGATGCAATGGAGCTGTGCTCACAATGCTGCCAAAATGGCGGACGTCATGCATTTTGCTGCATCTTGAAAACACATGCACCACATGAGGATGTTTCAGAATCTTCTGTTCTAGAAGAAATGTGCACCGCTAAATGCAATCCAATACCCCAAAACATCACTTTTTATGTTGGGATCAGGTAAGACTTCTCCTAATTGTTTATCCAACCTAAACTCTTGAGCAGTTCCATTGCTGAATGCCGAAGAAAGTTATCCAGAAGTAAATACAATACAGCCAATTGCTATTGATTCTGTGGAAGGGATGGGACACAAAACCTTGAAGGGGGCCAATCGACAAATTATATCAGATAACGGATTAAATAAGACTGAGAAATGTTCACGGTTTTCTCCTGCGACTGTGGACTGAATGACCCCAAACTTCCTCCAACCAGTCACTGGGCTTTTGGGGTGACCTGAGGAGGGTTAAAAGGAGTATTCCTCACCCTTTATTCCACTCTTTTTTTTAAGGGTCAACTTTTATTATTATTCCTGTTGGGAGCATTTTTTTGACAAAAAAGCGAAAAAGTTTACGCTTTTGTTAGTCTTTGGAGCCAGAAAACCAGTTGTGAACATCCCAGTGCTGTCTCCAATTGGGATCTGAAGAATAGGTCTCTGCTGAACTGTAAGCCTCATGTATGATACATCATCACATCATTTTGATGTCACCAGGCCGAGTTTTCAAGAGCTCACCTGGAGGCATTAAATGGTTGTTATAGCAGAAAAAGTGCCAGATTCTCCTGAAACATCTACATTATACACTGCTTTTGTGCTTTTGACTGGGAGAAACTAACAATTACTCTTCCTGAACTCCAGTTTCAAAGTGGAAACGTAACTGCCCTAGCTATAACTCCAAGGTACAAGCTATGTACATGGCTCCTAAGGCTGCTTTCACACTGGGGCGGTATTCAGGCGTTACAGCGCTAAAAATAGCGCCTGTGTAACGCCTGAAAAAAACCGGCCCCTTTAACTCCAGTGTCAAAGCCGGAGGGCTTTCACACTGGAGCGATGCGCTGGCAGGACGGTGAAAAAAGTCCTGCTAGCCGCATCTTTGCAGCGGTGAAGGAGCGGTGTATTCACCGCTCCTATACCGCTCCTACCCATTAAAATCAATGGGACACCGCGGCAATACCGCCGGCAAAGCGCCGCTGCAGCGGCGCTTTGCGGGTGGGTTTAACCCCTTTTCGGCCACTAGCGGGGGTTAAAACCACCCCGCTAGCGCCCGCACACCGCCGCTAAAACGACGGTAAAGCGCCGCTAAAAATAGCGGCGCTTTACCGCCGACGCTGCTCCCGCCCCAGTGTGAAAGCAGCCTAAGGGAGACCATACATACCACAGGTTGAAGGACAGAAAATTGATCAATTCCCCCCCATGAACACAGAATCCCTCCATTCTGTACTATTGCCTTCTGCCGGAGGGAAGTGCAGGGGAGCCTAACCCCACAAGTAGAATACAATGATCACTGCCGATGGCTATAGCTGCTGCAATGGTCTGGTGAAAAAAAAGGCTGTTTTTTTTGTTTTGTTTTTTAAAGGCACTCGATGGATTGATGTCAGTACAGGCAGCCTGCCTATTTCAGGAACCAGCTGAATTTAAACCAGACTATGGCCAGCTTAAAATTTGCTGCCCCTGCTTCCCAAGCTGAGGAAGGATTCTGCCTTCTTATATGTAGGGTTCTTTTAATGCCCCTATTTCCTCAGAGGATAAGTCAGTCTTAGAGACTTTTGACAGATATCAATCTAATTTGATTAGAATAACACTTCTCCCAAAATTTGACATCTTCTTTGGTGAATGAAGCTAGCCAGCCAAGTAAGCACTATTCTACTGCTATAGTTTCTTTCAACGTTTGGCATATTGGAAAGGTACACACATCCTTGCTCTGCAAGCCTCCGTACATTCGGTAATGACCCTATGGCTGGGTTTTTTCTCCTTTAGGATTTGGTTGGCACCACAAAAACGCAATCCACATGTGTTTCTGCATGCATGTTTGAGGGGTTTTCAATGTGTTACAGTGCATTCCCCCCCCCCCTTTTTTTTTTTTTCTTTTGTCAAAGTTACCTTGTTTTTTTTATTTTTCATGCGATACATTCCGGTGTGTTTTTCTGTTTTGTTTTTTTCTCCGACACTGGAAAGGACGCACTGATCTGAGTCCATAAAATCTACTGTCCATGAGTTTTTGATGCAGAAAAAAAAAAAAAAAAAAGGCACTGGACTATCCAGTGAACCGACCCTAATTTACAATGCCTTTAGCAGCTAATCATTTTTTCTCCATGGGCAATATGTCCAGATGAAGCTACGCTACTCTAGTGAAACGCGTTGACTTCATCACAGTATGCCCCGTTCCAACAGAGACTATGAACAGAAGACGTCCTTTTCTGCTGCCCGTTTCAAACATCGTTTGCTGTGGACTATCCAGTGGATCAATCTACTTCATGAAGTAGCAGGCTGACACACAGCACTGGCTTAGTACTGATACAGTGGAAACTGTTGACCACCTGAATCTACCAGGATGCAGTAACATATGGACATCCTTACATACCATCTGCTAAAACAGCCGATTTGAACTGCTTCTTTCCAAAGAGGCTGATCAGAAGTGTGTTACGATCCACGCAGTGGTCCTCCCTTGTACATTCACTCATCTTGCAGCCAGCCCTGGTCATTACATGAATGGACAATGTTATCCTTACTCTGCTAGTAATTGTTTGAATGTACTTAATCTGCATTTGGGCTGCAATTATACAATTCCAAGTTATACATCTCACAGGTTTAGGAGTACCCCGATAATGGATTGGTCATCAAGTGTGTGGGAATTTTTGGCAGAACTTCGACACATGACTATCATTGTTTTTCAATTCCTGTGCCTTTTCCATCACCTGGCCAAACATGTCCATAGGATGGCTAGATTACTTGCAGGGATCTAATTTTAAAATAAGGTCTCCAAGGAGCTATTAAGATAAAGGGTTACCATTTTCACCTATAGACTCTTCACTTACTGGACTAATATCCGGATTTAAAGTGGTTGTAAACCCTTACAAACCACTTTGACCTACAGGTAAGCCTAGATTAAGGCTTACCTGTAGGTCCAAGAAATATCTCCTAAACCTATACGGTTTAGGAGATATTTACCTGAAGACAGCCACCGCTGTCAGCGGTGCGCAGGCGCACTGGGTAAGCCGCAGATCGTGGCAATATGCCGCTAGTGTCGGCTCCCGTGCCAAAGAGATTCCCACTGCCAGACGTTGATAGCAATACCACTGGTGCTCTCACCTCATAGGCATTAAAAAATGCCTTGAATACATGCCTTGACCATCTGTGAGGGCCCTTGGAATGCTCACAATTCTCCTCACAACTCTCTGGTGGGACAAGATGGCGGCCGCGTGAGGAGAATTGTGAGCATTCCTGAATTCATCTTGGTGACGGCGTGAGTGAACGTTACAGATTAGGCCGGTTGCTGTATCTTTTCCAGAACACCTCAAGACACGCACATTGTACTATGAATCCAAGGGCCCCCAAAGACTGTTAAGGCATCTATTCAAGGCATTTTTCTAATGCCTAAGGTAAGAGCGCTGTGAGCGCACCAGTGGAATTGCTATCAATGTCTGGCGGTGGGAATCTCGTTGGCAAGAGCACAGTCCCTCACCTGGATTTCATTATTGAACTATTTTTGGTTGACACCATTTTCTGCACATTTGTAGCACTTTAGTTCCGTTTTGCACTTTATGGGCTGTCAGCACTTTTTATTTATTGCATCTAACACTTTATATGCGATTTGTTTGATTTCCCTTAGTTTGAGATTTTGAAGTTATTTCACTCAGAGGTTATGCGCATTATCTGCATTGTTTGCACAATTTTTATATTTGAAAGGTACACCCCTTCTTGCTCTGCAAGCCTCCGTACATTCAATAATGACCATATAGCTGGGTTTTCTCTTTAAGAGTTGGTTGGCATCACAAAAATGCACTCCAGCTGCGTTTCTGCGTGCATGTTTTTGAGGTTTTTTCGATGTGTTACAGTGCATTATATCCCCCTTTTTTTTTTCCATTTTTCCCCAAAGTTACCTTGGTTTTTTTTCCCCACGAGATACATTCGGGTGCGTTTTTCTAGTTTTTTTTTTTCCCTGACACTGATATGAACTATGCCACTGGAACCCATAAAATCTACTGTCCATGAGTTTTTGATGCAGAAAAAAAAAGGCACAGAACTATCCAGTGAACCGACCTTAAATCACAATGTTATGTGAAGAGCCTTTAGCAGCTAATCGATTTCTTCCATGGGCAATGTGTGTGAAGTATTTCTACAGCTTACACTCAATTCAACACATACATTATCCTCCTTCCGATTTATATGAGGAGACCTGGGACCAGAATGACAAATCCCTTTAAGTAATTAGGGAGGCTGTGCCTGCTGAAAAAAATCCAGAAGAGGGGACTGGCGGTGAAAAAACAAAACCTTTTAGGATGGGGTTAATAACTTGCTCAGCAGGACCTGAAGCATCAGTAGCAGCTGTTCTGGAAGAACCCAACTCCATTACTGTCGTTGATCCACCTGACACAGAGGTAATCCACCTGCAGCTCCTGATCACTGACATAACCACCATGAGGCGGAGCATCCCGCTGACGTCGTCATGTACGGGAAGTTGACCAGAAGTTCATGCCATTTGCCGGCTGGGTGATTTTATTTGCAAAGTGCATGGTTTACCCACATTTGTAAGTGTCATTTTAACCCAATGGGGGTTATTTACTAAAGGCAAATCCACTTTGCACTGCAAGTGCACTTAGAAGTGCAGTCGCTGAGTCATCTGAGGGGGACATGAAAGAGGAAAAAATAAATAAAAAAAGCATTTATGCTTGCGCATGATTGGATAATAACCCTTTCATGACTAAGCCTATTTTTGGCATTTGGTGTTCACAAGCTAAAATCCATTTTTTTTGCTAGAAAATTACTTGGAACCCCCAAACATTATACATATTTTTTAGCAGAGACTCTAGAGAATAAAACGGCGATTGTTGCAATATTTTATGTCACACGGTATTTGCGCAGAGGTGTTTTAAACGCAACTTTTTGGGAAAAGGGACACTTTCATGAATTAAAATAAAAAACGAAACAGTAAAATTAGCCCAATATTTTTGCATAATGTGAAAGATAATGTTATGCCGAGTAAATAGATACCAAACATGTCACACTTTATACACTTTATAATTGCGTGTACTCGTGGAATGACGACAAAGTACGGTAAATAAAAATCTCAATAGGTGACCCTTTAATTTTTTTTTATGGTTACCAGGTTAGCGTTACAGAGGAGTTCTAATGCTAGAATTATTGCTCTCGCTCTGACGATCGCGGCGATACCTCACATGTGTGATTTGAACACCATTTACATATGCGGGCGCGACTTCCGTATGCGTTTTCTTTGCTTCGCGAGCTCGCGGGGACGGCGGGCGCTTTAAAAATGTATTATTTTTTTATTTTATTTATTTTAAAATGAATACATTTTTTTTTTTTTTAAATAATAATTTGATCACTTTTATTGCTGTCACAAGCAATGTAAACATCCCTTGTTACAGTAATAGGTGGTGACAGGTACTCTTTATGGAGGGATCGGGGGTCTAAAATACCTCCAATCCATCCTTTACACTTCAAAGTATTCAGATCGCCGAAAACGGCGATTCTGAATACTGTATTTTTTTTTTTTTTTTTTTAATCCAGAGCCATTGGCAGCCGAGTAAACAGGAAGTGACGTCATGACGTCGCTTCCGTGTTTATTATTAGGATACTGGAATGAAGCAGATTCCAGTTCCTCCCCAGCAGCCAGAGGCATCGGAGCTTGAATCGGTGCTCACGATAACAGCGGCGCCTCCTGCTCCTCCGGCATAACAGCCGAGCGGCTTTTAGCTGCTTCGGTTGTTATGGCTGGATAGTCAATCGTCCGCTCTAAAAAACGGTACCGGATGATGCCTGCAGGTGCGGGCATCATCCCGGTATAACCCCCGGAAGCCGAGTACACAGCTCTGCGTATGCTCGGCGGGAAGGGGATAAAATCTGTAGAGCTTCCCCCTAAGATCTACAGTGATTGCAATTTCAAGTGCACTTGTAGTGCAAAAGTGGATTTGCCTTTATTAAATAACCCCTTTTATATTAAAGTGGTTGTAAACTCTCAAAAAGTTAAATAAATAACCTGCAAGACAAAGGCATAATGAGCTAGTATGCATCATTATGAAATACTTAGCTTAGAAGCTGTTGCAGTGTTCCTCGTTATAGCGCTGTGACCGGCGACACGTCTCCCGAAGTTATTTCCGGGTTCGCGGGCTCCGGCGCTGTGATTGGCCGGAGCCGCTGGTCACGGCATAGCTACTGAATGAACGAGCTGATTCTTCAGTGCACATGTGTCAATGACATCAGCACATGCGGATACAGTGAATATCTCCTAAACGGTGCCAGTGACTGTGGATACTGCTAACACTTTTCTTGGAAGGAGGAAGATATTGTTCTATTTATTCATAACTGTATGTTAAAAGGGGTCCCTTTTTTGGGGGTGGGGGGGGGGTGGGGTTGGGTATTTCTCAACAGCAAAATCAGTCTGTATATGCATACTTGTTTTACTCACTGTGGAACCTAATGGGTTAATTCTCTGCATTGTGTAAAAAGGATGTTTGATCTCGTCTTCTCTGATCATCCCCCTTTTCCACAGTCCCCAATCCATCTCCTGATAGAACAGAGCCTTAGGGTGCACTCTGCACATGCTCAGTTTGGTGTACATTGCTAGAGAGTTTTTTTTTTTCTTGGGAGGGTGCATGTGATCTGCACATGGCCAATCAGCACTGACCAGACAGAGTGTCAGGGGTCCTGCAGCCTCATAGGACATCAACAGGGGAGAATTAAAACTCCTCCTACAAGCTTTAACCAGACACTGATACATCTCAGAATACTGCTATGTACTGCTGATGAGAAACTGTATTTAGCAGTTTATTTTTACTAAAATAACTGGATTTGCATGGTCTGTGTACTGTGGGAGACCAGATATAGTGATTGCAGGCTCTTGGGTTTATTAACACTTTAATGAACATTATGCATTTTTTTTTTTTTTTTTTTTTTTTTTTTTATTAAGGTTGCACCGATTCCGATACTGAGCATTTGCACGAGAACTTGTGCAAATACTCTGTTCCCTAAACCAAGACTAAAACAGGGGTGGAAGCATTTGACCCCAACATGTCTTATGCTTCATTTAAAGTCCCAAACCCCTCCCCCTTTTCAGATACATAAGCCCATACCTTTGAGGTGCAATTTGAGCCCATACAAAATTATTAGACTCAAATCACACTCCGCATCCGATGTACCCCACCATTCCGGTGTGAACCCAGGCATGTCATTGTGACTTCAGCCTGGGTTCACACAGAAGCAGTTTAGGAAACCACATGCGATTCAGGCAGGAATTGCACTGCATTGCTAACATTGGTGGAGAGCCGTGGTTTGCATCCAGAATGGCGACTGCTCACCTGGTGTGGCGTTTTTCTTGTTTGAACCATCATTCGTGGTTATCTCTAAACTGATGGCCTTTTTTATGCGTCGCCTATGAAAAATTTTGGGTTCCAAATTTTGACGTTGTGTCACTGGCTCATGCAAGTGTAAAGGATAAGTTCACCTTTGCAACATGTTACATGTCCCACTAGAGCTGCACCATCATTAAAGAATTTAGATCGCGATTCTACCCCCTCAGGACATTAAAACAGCATTTCCTTGATTCAGCACAGATAATTCTCTGCTCACTGCAGATAGCTGTAAAAAAATAAATAAATAAATAAAAAACACACAACAGGCAGCCTAAGTTTATCACAACATGGCTTAGGCTCGGTTCACACAGGGGCGACTTGTCCAGGCGACTTCGCCGCCTGACAAGTCACGCTCCGTTCTGTACTATGGAACCGTTCTAATAGGAGCGACTCAAGTCACTCCGACTTAGAAAAAAGGTCCCTGTACTACTTTTGGGGCGACTTCAGGCGACTTGCATTGACTTCTATACAGAAGTCGTTTTGCAAGTCGCCGCTGAAGTCGTTTGCAGGTTGCGTCTGAGTCGCGCTGCAAGTCGTGCCGTCCCTGTGTGAACCGAGCCTTAGGTGGAGATAACTATAAACATTGTAACATTTAGTTCTCTTAGATCAAAGGGATGAACTTCTGTCTGCCTGCAAATGGGGTCAGTTTAACCCAGCGGTAGGGAACCTTTTTGGCTGAGAGAGCCATGAACGCCACATATTTTAAAATGTAATTCCGCGAGAGCCATACAATGTGTTTAAAACTAAGTTTTATTTTTTTTAATCGACTAATTTCAATTATAAACTGTAATATCCACGTCAGCTCTCCCACTGTAATATCCACATCTCCCTTACGATTGTCTGCTTGCTTACCACTACACAGGCAGGCAGATCCATGAGCAGTTGAGGCGGATGATGATGATGATGTCAGCGAGCCGCACACCTAGGCTGCCGCCGGGTGTACCAAGATAGCCACAGCTCTGGAGCTAGGCCGAAGCTGCGGCCTTTCCTATGGGCTCAACCCATGGATCGGTACACCACGCAATCCGCGGATTGAGAGGCAAGAGCCAGGTGCAGCCATCAAAAAAGAGCCACATCTGGCTTGAGAGCCATAGATTCCCTACCCCTGGTTTAACCACTTAAAGACTAAACCTGTTTCTGACACTTGTTGCTTACAAGTTAACCGCTTAACGACCAGCGCACGAAGATGTACGTCCTATTTTTGAAGAGGGATATCTCGGTAACGGCAGCAGCTGCTGCCACAACCGATATATCCATCTCTTCAGGCGCCGGTCATCTGTACGATAACGGTGGTCTCCGCGGCGAGATCACCGCTATCAGCGGCGGGAGAGGTGCCACCCCCCCGCACCTTCCGCTGCTTACCGGAGCCGTCGGTAGCGGCGGAGGCGATCGGGTGCTTTCGCTAGCTGGGTATGGAGACGAGTGAGGCTAAGATGGCCCCCACTCGTCTCTATACCATAGGAGGGCGGAAGCGACGTCAAAACGTCACTTCCGCCCATACCTCGTAAAAGGTATATTTTTTTAAATGAAAAAAAGAAAAAAAAAAAAAAAAAGGTTTTTAAAATCACCCCGTCACGACGAGCTTGCGCACAGAAGCGAGCGCATACCTGAGTAGCACCCGCATATGAAAACGGTGGTCAAACCACACATGTGAGTAATCGCCGCGATCGGTAGAGCAATAATTCTAGCCCTAGACCTCCTCTGTAACGCAAAAAATGCAAACTGTAGAATTTAAGTGTCGCTTATGGAGATTTTTGAGGATAAAAGTTTGACGCCATTCCACGAGCGGGCGCAATTTTGAAGCGTGACATGTTGGGTATCAATTTACTCGGCGTACCATTATCTTTCACAATATAAAAAAAATTGGGCTAATTTTACTGTTGTCTTATTTTTTTATTCAAAAAAGTGAATTTTTTCCAAAAAAAGGGCGCTTGTAAGACCGCTGCGCAAATACGGTGTGAAAAAAAGTATTTCAATGACCGCCATTTTATTCTCTAGGGTGTTAGAACCCCCAAACATTTTATATTGTTTTTTTTCTAAGTAATTTTCTAGCAAAAAAAATGGTTTAAACATGTAAACACCAAATCTGAAAAAGAGGCCTGGTCCTTAAGTGGTTAAAAAGTGTTCCTAAACTCAGTGATATGAAAATAGTTCCTCCGCCCCTCACAGTGACCACATCTTATAAATCTTATTTTTACATGAAAATACTGCCACTATATACCTTTTTGGATGATCTGTATACCACGGTTACATAATAAACTGCACAGTTTCTCCAGTGCTGAGAGTTCAGGTAGGAGATTTCTACTATAGCCTGTATACACACCCACATGTGTGATGTCAAGATTATGTAACCCAGCTAAACCTGAGAACAAGGAAATGTTCTCTCCAGCATAAAAAAAGACACAGGCTACCCTGCCTGTGTTAGCTGGCTTTCCCCAGATAGGCAGTGCAGGAGGGGGAGGATCCATACAGGTACATACAGGATACAAACACAGAGGACTAATCCCTTAAGTTCCACCAGTGAATATAACAAGCATGCTTAAAAAAATATATACACATACACACACTAGTGTGGGTTTAGTAACACTTTAAAAACAGTATTTTTGCTACAAAATTACTTAGAACCCCGAACATTCTAAAAAAAAAAAAATTATTATATATATATATATATATATATATATATATATATATATATACACACACACACACACACACATATACACATACATGCTTTTTTTTTTGCAGAGGCCCTAGAGAACAAAATGGTTGCTGCAATATTTTGTCACACTGTATTTGCGCAGCAGTCTTTCAAACACAATTTTTGGGAAAAAAGACACTTTAACCACTTAAAGCGGGAGTCCGCCGGGACTCCGCGTTTTTTTTTAAACGCCAGCAGCTACAAATACTGCAGCTGCTGACTTTTAAAATAGTGACACTTACCTGTCCAGCGCGCCCGTGATGTCGGCACCCGAAGCCGCCGCCATCTTGGGTATGGGAATCAGGAAGTGGAGCCTTTCGGCTTCATTTCCCGGTTCCCTACTGCACATGCGCGAGTCGCGCTGCGCAATAAGGATGGACCCGCTGCCTCTGGGATCTGTGTGTTTCCCAGCAGGCAGCGGGGAGACTTTCGAAAAGGGGCGTAATCTACGCCCTTTTCCGCAGAGAGATATCCCGGAAGTGGGTGCAGATACCTGTACTGTACAGGTACCTCCACCCCCCTCCCCCCTGAAAGGTGCCAATTGTGGCGCCGGAGGGGAGGAGGGTTCCGATGAACGGAAGGTCCACTTTAGGGTGGACCTCCGCTTTAAGGACCGCCGCAGGGCAATGTACGTCGGCACAATGGCACTGACAGGCACAAGCACGTACATGTACCCCTCCCGCTGGCTGCGGCGGTCCGTTTCTCTTCAGGAGCGATCCGGAATGAGGGGATGGCTGTTGGTTTCTGGCCATCCCCTCTCGATCGCTCCTGGCAAATGAAAAGCTTCCCCTGCCTGTGTAGTGTAAACACAGGCAGGCAGGAAGTGATGTCATTCTCCTCGGGGCGGTCTTTTTGACAGGACTGCGAGGAGAACAGAGAAAGTAAGTGTGCACCAACACTACACTGACATGTAGGCACACAAATCACCCCCCCCCCCCCCCCAGTCACAGTGTCACTGATTGCAGTGATCATTTATTTACTGATCACTGCATTTAGTGTCAGTTGTGACAGTAAAAACTGTCAGGGCAGTTAGTGTTAGGTCCAGGGTAGCCCCCTACCCCCCCCACAATAAAGGTTTAACCCCCTGATTGCCCCTAGAGTCAACCCTTTCACCCCCTTTTGCCAGTGTCACTAAGCGATCGTTTTTCTGATCGCTGCATTAGCGTCACTGGTGCCGCTAGGTAGCTAGTTATTTTTTTAGGATAACCGCCAGGTTTTTATAGCGCTAGGTAGCCCCATATACTACCCAATAAAGTGTTACGGGTGACTCTGGTTAGTTTGCTTTTTATAGCATCAGGGCACCCACCATTTATTACCCAATAAAGGTTTAACCCCCTGATCACCCAGCGGGTGATATCAATTAGGTTTTAGGGTCAGGGTCTGCGTCGTCCCAGGCAGCGCTAGGTTAGTGCCAGTACTGCTAACACCCATGCTCAAAGCATACACCTCCCATAGTGGTACAGAATCTGAACAGATCAATATCTGACTGATCAGATCTATACTAGCGTCCCCAGCAGTTTAGGGTTCCAAAAAAACTCATTATTAGCGGGATCAGCCCAGATACCTGCTAGCACCTGTGTTTGGCCCCTCCGCCCAGCCCACCCAAGTACTGTATCGATCGATCACTGTCACTTACAAAACACTAAACACATAACTGCAGCGTTCGCAGAGTCAGGCCTGATCCCTGCGATCGCTAACAGTTTTTTTTGGTAGCGTTTTATATTTAAATCCTGAAGGCCGTGCTTGGTTTTCGGGGTCCCATACGCGGCTAGGCTCCCAAAAAGTCCCCCACATGTGGTATCCCCGTACTCGGGAGAAGCAGCAGAATTTATTTTGGGGTGTAATTTCACTTATGCCCATAGCATGTGTGAGCAATATATCATTTAGCGACAACTTTGTGCAAAAAAAAAAAAAATTGTAATATTCCTGCAACTTGTGGCAAAATATAAAATATTTCATGGACTCAACATGCCTCTCAGTAAATAGCTTGGGGTGTCTACTTTCCAAAATGGGGTCATTTGGGGGGGGGTTTGTTTTATTTTGGTATTTTATGGCCTTCGAAACTGTGATAGGTAGTGAGGAGTGAAATCAAAAATTTGCACCCTTAGAAATCCTGAAAGCAGTGATTGGTTTTCGGGGCCCCGTACACGGCTAGACTCCCAAAAAGTCCCACATATGTGGTATCCCCGTACTCAGGAGAAGCAGCAGAATATATTTTGGGGTGCAATTCCACATATAACTATGGCATGTGTGAGCAATATATCATTTAGTGACAACTTTTTGTAAACTTTTTTTTGTCATTATTCAATCACTTGGGACAAAAAAAAAATATTCAGTGGGCTCAACATGCCCCTCAGCAATTTCCTTGGGGTGTCTACTTTCCAAAATGGGGTCATTTGGGGGGGGTTTGTACTGCCCTGCCATTTTAGCACCTCAAGAAATTAGATAAGCAGTCATAAATTAAAAAGCTGTGTAAATTCCAGAAAATGTACTCTAGTTTGTAGACGCTATAACTTTTGCGCAAACCAATAAATATACGCTTATTGACATTTTTTTTTACTAAAGACATGTGGCTGAATATATTTTGGCCTAAATGTATGACTAAAATTTAGTTCATTCGATTTTCTTATAACAAAAAGTAGAAAATATCTTTTTTTTTTTTTCTTCAGTCTTTTTCCTTTTATATCGCAAAAAATAAAAATCGCAGAGGCAATCAAATACCATCAAAAGAAAGCTCTATTTGTGGGAAGAAAAGGACGCAAATTTCGTTTGGGTACAACATTGCATGACCGCGCAATTACAAGTTAAAGCAGTGCAAAATTGTAAAAAGACCTCTGGTCCTTAGGCTGACAATTGGTCCAGGGCTGAAGTGGTTAAGGAATTAAATAAAAAACTAAACAGTAAATTTAGCAAAATTTTTTTGTATTATGTGAAAGATGTTACGCCACAAGAATCGTGATCTTTATTCTAAGCAAGAAATTTGCGACTAAGCCAGAATCGTGCAGCTCAATGTCCCACCTGCTTTTAGGGTGGAACATGTTCCAGCATCTGCACCTTCTTCCCCCGATGCCCCCCCGGACAGAGGGCAGGTGTTCCTCTCCCTGCACCCACCGTCACAATCTAAAAACAGTGCAGGGCCCAATGAGTTATCTACAAATTTCTGTGAAAGAATCAAGTACTGTTGGCCACTGCAGCAGATGGCTCAGGTTCTCAACTGTGATTGCATTGGTGAGCATCCTTGTAGCTCATTGATCTTCCTGCTCTCATGCAACTGCCTGCCCATATCAGAGGTACAGGCAGAAAGCTATCCCGAGTCTGCAGGAGTTGGACATTGCACCGGTGATCAGTTGATCATGGTGCAATGTTCTGCAGCCTTCTTGGGGGGGGGGATTATATGCACATTCTTTTAGCTGCAAAAAACTGTCCATTTATTATTTTGAAAGGGTGAAATTTGCCTTTAAAGCATTTGTTACCCCAACACTATATTCCTGATATGTGCCTGCTGTGCCATGTGCTTGTATGAGAAAGTATCATGTTCTCTTTGTATTGCTTCCTTTGTGTAAAATCCCTGGTGTTCCTGCTAATCCCTCTACTTTCTTATTAAAAACTGACCACACTAAGTAGGAGAACTGAACGTGGTCAGTTCTCTAGCTATGCTGGGGATTACGTATGCTCTTCTCCAATGATCAGCCTTGTCCCGACAAACCCCTGCTGCACAGCCATTCACTGGGAAGCTCAGCATGCTGCTTGGGAATGTCATCACAAATAAATAATAAATATATATATATATATATATATATATATATATATATATATATATATATATATATATATATATATATATATATATATATATATATATTTATTTTTTTATAGCTATACAAAAATGTTTTTCCTTTCATTTCTATTTTATACTGAATAGATTGTTTTTTTACATAGTAATTGTTCACGTTAAGGTTTTATTTGAACCAACCTCATCTTATTCTATCAAAAAAAATTGGGTAAAATATTAAACTCAGACAGGGTAGGTTCAGGGACATGCACCCACACATATTGGGAGCAGTGGCTGTGTCCATGCAGCTGCTGCATCCCAACAGACATCAATGGAACTCTCTGCACAGGCATATGGTACCCCCCCCCCCCCGTGTGAAAGAGGCCTAACACTTAACTTGCTCCAGCACCTGAATCTGAGGGCAGCGGTGTCATAGGTTCCTGTTGGTCAAACTCCTGTGAGGAGAGAGTGGGTGGTATTACTGGCACTGGGTGTATCTATAGCAGGAGTCCCCAACCTCCAGACTGTGGACCGGTACCATTCTATGGCCTGTCAGTTGCCGGGCCGCACTGCCTCCTGTCCCTTCAGCTACTGCACATGAGCCGGCTCAGTGAATCAATCAAGGAAAAGCAAGCCAAGATTCCCCTGAAAGCACACACAAATGCAATGCAAAAACAGTGCGCCACACAGGGGGATGCAGGATTTCATGGACGGGACAGTGCCGATCCCCGGGGACTGCTCTCCTATGCTCATACATTGCACAGAGAAAACCGCATCTGATAGCAAACGACACGCTGCATCTGGTGGCCGGCAACAAGCTCAGGCATCCCACTGATTCTGCATTACGGAGAGTTAAACAATTTAATTATATAGGACAGGGGTCTCCAGACTTTTGAAACAAAGGGCCGTTGGGCCAGGCGGGAGGAAGCGCGCCCTGCCGTTGGGCCAGGCGGGAGGAAGCGCGCCCTGCCGTTGGGCCAGGCGGGAGGAAGCGCGCCCTGCCGTTGGGCCAGGCGGGAGGAAGCGCGCCCTGCCGTTGGGCCAGTTTAACTAGGAGGTGGCGATAATCGGCATTCCTCTCCTTGTGCAGACAGGGTGTGAGTAGAAGAGAGCCGATAAGTGTCTCTTCTGACATGGGGGGGGGGGGGGTACCCAGTGCCCCTCAGTGATGCCCATCTGTGCAGCTTATCAGTGCCTAAAGGAGTGCATGCTTGGCCAGCGCGTCAGTTCTAGGAACTAACGTCACACCAGTTCCCGCAGTGCCACCGAGCCGGGTGTTCCCCCAGCTAAGATGATGCAGAGGACCAGATGTGCAGTGCCACTGCTTATATGCTTGTGATTGCAACACTGACTTTTACCTATTAATGTTTTCTACAGCTACACTTAGTAGGCGCTCGGCTTCTCTTCCACTGCAAATACCAATTATTGCCCATCAGCGCAGCAAATCAGTGCCATCCTATCAGTGTCCCTCAGTGTAGGAAAAACAAAAATTACTGATTTACAAAATTTTGGAACAGAAACAAAAAATAATTTACAAAGCCATCCATAACTCTGCCCCTAGTTACATCACAAGGCTAGTCCCAAAATGACGCTCTCTTCAGTCATCCCAAGACCCCCTGCTCTCCTCCTCCCATGCGCGCCTCCAGGATTTCTCCAGAGCTTCTCCCATCCTTTGAAACTCCCTACCCCAATCTGACTGTCCCCTAATCTATCCATCTTTAGGCGATCCCTGAAAACCCTTCTCTTCAAAGAAGCTTATCCTGCTTGTAACTAACACTGTTTTACTTCCTCCATCAGCTCATCCCCCCACAGCTATCACCTTTTGTATCAATTGACCCTTCCTTTATAGAGATTGTAAGCTCCAACGAGCAGGGCCCTCCGATTCCTCTTGTACCAAATTGTAATGTAACTAATGTCTGTCCTCATGTTGTAAAGCGCTGCACAAACTGTTGGCGCTATATAAAACTTGTATAATAATAATTTAAAAAAAAAATTTTTTTTTTTTCAAAAGTTTAGATTTTTTTTCCTATGTTTAGCAAAAACTAAAAACAAACTCAGTGGTGATTAAATACCACCAAAAGAAAGTTCTATTTGTCTGAAAAAGTTAGTTTGGGTACAGTGTTGGATAACCGTGCAATTGTCAAAGTATGACAGTGCTGAAAATTGGCCGGGGCAGGAAGGGGGGTGAAAGTGTCTTGTATTGAAGTAGTTAATTTTTTTAGAAGTGCCTTTACGTTAGGTGCAGCCAGGCAACCGGCATTTTCAAAAATGAAGCCAGCCAAGGCGTATTTCTCATCTACTATAATAAACATGCAACACCCCTGTAGAAATAATGACATTATACAACAAGCAGGCTGCCCAGATTTCCAAGGACAACTCTTCACATGACTGACAGCCAGCTAGAACCCACCTGCAGACGACACCCTCTACAAGGGGTCACCGAGCCCTTGCACAGCCCTGGGAGGGGAAGGGACTCACCTGACTGACACAGCCGCAGGCCGCACGGTACGAGCCGGCAGGAAGCGCAGCCCCTGGCGAAGGACAAGCCGGGCTCCAGCTAACAGAGCAGCCATGATGATCACAACTCACGCCGGTGGCCAAGGACAGTGGAAACACGTGATCACACAGCAGCCAGAGCACGCGCGAGACGCAGTGGAAGTGACGCCAGGGAAAGCCGGAGTCCGGGCACTTCCGCCAGTAGAGCGGTGTCGTGCTGTCATGGCAATCGCCGCCGGGTACAGCTAATGTTGGAGGAGATAGAAGCTGATGGCAGGATTGGTGCTGTGATTGGTCACACTGCGCCAGGGCTGGAAAAAGTTTTAAAGAAAAGATGCAGCTGCTCTATAATTATTATTTTTTTTAAAAGAATTACTACTCAATACATTTTTATTTATTTTTTGCACCTTTTTACTTAATATATGGATAGTAGTGACAAAAAAAGACAGTGGGCAGCAACAGTTTTCAAAAGTTTTGCTTCCTGGAAAACATTTTGTGATTATGATAAACCACTTTGAAGCAAAAATATAATTTAAGAATGACAGCAGGGAATTGCTAGGTCTGCAAAAGATCTGGGGCTAGAGCTCATAGCAGGTCACCAACCCTTTTGCGGGGGGGGGGCACGCCAATGGCACTGATAGGTGGCATTGATGAACACTGATCGGCTGCACTGATAGGTGGCAGTGATGAACACTGATCGGCTGCACTGATAGGTGGCATTGATGAACACTGATCGGCTACACTGATAGGTGGCATTGATGAACACTGATCGGCTGCACTGATAGGTGGCATTGATAAGCAATGATCTGTGGCACGGATAGGCGGCGTGGCATTGATAAGCACTGATAGGCAGCATTGATGAGCAATGATCTGTGGCACAGATAGGTGGCGTGGCAGTGGGCTGGCTTCTCCTTCCTTCTCCCTTTTATACCTATAATTCGTACGAATCCGAAATACGAATTTTTATGCATATGAATTCTGTATGAAATACGAAATTTCATATAAGTACTTTGGATCCAAATTCCATTACAACAGAATCAGACAGAATGTTCATTAACTACGATTATTCGTTATGATGAAGTTAAAACCCCAGGAAGTCAGCACAGCACAGGGATGATGGGAGCCCCTCATAATGATAAATTCCTCATAACGAACATTTGTAATTGTTACGAAAAGTTTACGAATCTAACGAAAATTCGTATTTCGTACGAATCCGAGTTGAATTTCGGACTAATTATGAAATATGAATTAATTTTAATATGAAAAGGAATGGAATGAAACAAAACAACATTTTTGATGGTGCACATGTCTAATACATAGGTCAATACTCTATTACATGTTGTCAGGAACAGGATCACCTGTCAGATCCACTGTGGTTTTCATATCTGAAGGGTATAGAGCCCTGGTGTCCACTAGTAATTGTCTCCCAGCAGATCCCAACAATTAGTCCCCACCTGATACTGCCTACTGGGGGGCTATTTAGTCCGTCCTCTAGCATCCCACAGTGGTTCAGTTTTTTTGCTTGCGTTCCTCTAGTCCTGATCCTGTCTGCTCTGGTGTACTTTCTCCCTATTGTGCCCTATTTCTACCCTGCTATTCCTTTCTCCTCAGCCTGATCCTGCTCTGCTCTATTTATCCTTAGTTAATTTAGGTAGGTTGCTCAGTTTTGCTTTGTTTCACTTTTACACTGGTTAGGTTCTAATTTGGAATTTGGATGTTTGCATTGATTGCTGCTCCTCTGCCTACCAACTTGACTTTGATGGTGTTCTGTCTGCTGCCCAGTGGTTCTCTAATGATCATCTTTTTGCTGCCAAGCTGGTCTCTGCTGAATGTCTGCCTGATGACCAGCCAGAGTCCACTGATTGCCTGCCCACTGCCCAGCCAAATTTTGCTAATTCCCTGCCCACTGCCCAACTGGTCTCTGCTGATTCTCTGCCTGTTGCCCAGCTGGTCTCTGCTGATTCCCTGCCTGCTGTGCCGCTGCTCTCTGTTGATTCCCTGCCTGCTGCCCGGCTGATCTCTGCTTATTCCCTGCCCACTGCTCAGCTGGTCTCTGCTGATTCCCTACCCGCTGCCCAGCTGGTCTCTGCTGATTCCCTGCCCGCTGCCCAGCTGTTCTCTGCTGATTACCTGCCCACTGCCCAGCTGGAATCTGCTGATTCCCTGCCTGCTGCCCAGCTGCTCTCTGTTGATTCCCTGCCCCCTGCCCAGCTGCTCCCTGTTGATTCCCTGCCCACTGCCCGGCTGGTCACTGCTTATTCCCTGCCTGCTGCCCAGCTGGTCTCTGCTGATTCCCTGACTGCTACCCAGCTGGTCTCTGCTGATTCCCTGCCCGCTGCCCAGCTGGTCTCTGCTGATTCCCTGCCCGCTGCCCAGCTGGTCTCTGCTGATTCCCTGCCCGCTGCCCATCTGGTCTCTGCTGATTCCCTGCCCGCTGCCCAGCTGGTCTCTACTGATTCCCTGCCCGCTGCCCAGCTGGTCTCTGCTGATTCCCTGCCCCCTGCCCAGCTGGTCTCTGCTGATTCCCTGCCCTCTGCCCAGCTGGTCTCTACTGATTCCCTGCCCGCTGCCCAGCTGGTCTCTGCTGATTCCCTGCCCCCTGCCCAGCTGGTCTCTGCTGATTCCCTGCCTGCTGCCCAGCTGGCCTCTGCTGATTCCCTGCCAACTGCCCAGCTGGTCTCTACTGATTTCCTGCCTGCTGCCCAGCTGGTCTCTGCTGATTACCTGCCCACTGCCCAGCTGGCCTCTATTGATTCCCTGCCCACTGCCCAGCTGGTCTCTGCTGATTCCCTGCCCGCTGCCCAGCTGGTCTCTGCTTATTCCCTGCCCGCTGCCCAGCTGGTCTCTGCTGATTCCCTGCCCGCTGCCCAGCTGTTCTCTGCTGATTACCTGCCAACTGCCCAGCTGGTCTCTACTGATTCCCTGCCCGCTGCCCCGCTGGTCTCTGCTGATTCCCTGCCCCCTGCCCAGCTGGTCTCTGCTGATTCCCTGCCTGCTGCCCAGCTGGTCTCTGCTGATTCCCTGCCCACTGCCCAGCTGGCCTCTATTGATTCCCTGCCCACTGCCCAGCTGGTCTCTGCTGATTCCCTGCCCGCTGCCCAGCTGGTCTCTGCTGATTCCTTGCCCGCTGCCCAGCTGGTCTCTACTGATTCCCTGCCTGCTGCCCAGCTGGTCTCTGCTGATTACCTGCCCACTGCCCAGCTGGCCTCTATTGATTCCCTGCCCACTGCCCAGCTGGTCTCTGCTGATTCCCTGCCCGCTGCCCAGCTGGTCTCTGCTGATTCCCTGCCCGCTGCCCAGCTGGTCTCTGCTGATTCCCTGCCCGCTGCCCAGCTGGTCTCTGCTGATTCCCTGCCTGCTGCCCAGCTGGTCTCTGCTGATTCCCTGCCTGCTGCCCAGCTGGTCTCTGCTGATTCCCTGCCTGCTGCCCAGCTGGTCTCTACTGATTCCCTGCCCGCTGCCCAGCTGGTCTCTGTTGATTCCCTGCCTGCTGCCCAGCTGGTCTCTGCTGATTCCCTGCCCACTGCACAGCTGGCCTCTATTGATTCCCTGCCCACTGCCCAGCTGATCTCTGCTGATTCCCTGCCCGCTACCCAACTGGTCTCTGCTACTTCCCTGCCTGCTGCCCAGCTGGTCTCTGCTGATTCCCTGCCCGCTGCCCAGTTGGTCTCTGCTGCTTCTCTGCCTGCTGTCCAGCTGAACTCTAGATCTAAGAATAAGCTCTCCCCAACTGTTGGGTTTGATACTTCCAAGTTTCCATTTTTGTCACATGCCTTGCATGGGTCGCATGTCTGGCCTGAAATTCTTCCAATAGTCAGCTTGCTCAAGTCCATTGTGCAGTGCAGTTTGTCCTGTTTTTCCAAAGCCTAGTGGTCCAGACACTTCCTCTGTAACTAATAGCTGCATTTGCCACAACAGCCCTAGAAATAGCATCTTCTGGGGAGTGGCAGTGCACCATTTGTGCCTTTCTACGACCCAGATGCCATTGCTGCGGGTCGGATAACTAGAACAGATCCCAATCGCAGTAAATTCTGTGATTGGTGAGTGTTTCCCTTAACACACATGATCGTAGCTGTTGTTATTGTGTGTAAAGGGTTAACTGCAGAGTTAAATTAGCCCATTGATAATCACTCTCAGCCTGGCAGTTAAATTGTTATCCTAGAATTTGGAAACTCTCTGGGCAGTGTGAGGCTGAGAGTGTCAATGTCACTCCAAGAAGTAGACATGTGCACTGCTGAAAAATTAGTTTGTTTTCATTTAATTAGTTTTTTGTGTTTTTTGGAAATTCTAAAATTCTAAAATTTGGAAATCGAAAATCCGAATTTTTGAATTTTCAAATTTTCGAATTTTCAAATTTTCGAATTTTCTAATTTCCGAATTTTCTAATTCTTTTTTATTTTAGGAGTTTTAAAATTTTTGGAAATTCGGAATTCGAAGATGAGAAAATTCGAAATTTGAAAATAAGAAAGAAAATCCAGAAAATTCAAAAGAACAAAAATCCAAAAAATAGAAATAATAACTTAATAACTAAGAATAACTACCTATTAAATTATAGGTAATGGAATTTCCGTTCAAATTTGTCTGTTAGTGACTGTAACGAATACAAATTTATCTGAAGTATCCAAAATGACAAATGCTAATCTAAACAAATGGAATGGAACAAATTAATAATAAATAATAATAAGAAGTTTTTATTATTATTAATGTTGTTCATTATTTTTAGATTGTTATGTTCTATTCATTTAGATACGACATTCGTTATTTTGGATAATTTGTAACTTCGGATAAATTTGTATTCATTACGTTCTCTAACAGTCAAATTTGAAAGGAAATTCAAATACTTATAATTTAATAGTTAGTAATAGTTAAGTTATTACTACTTATTTATTATTTCAGATTTTTGGGTTTTAAAATTTCCGAATTTTGAATATCCAAAAATTAGAATTTTTGAATTTCCGAATTCCCGAAATGTAGAATTTTCCAATTTCCGAAATTTCGAATTTTCAAATTTTGGAAAATTTGTAAACTCTAAATTTCAGAAATTCAGAAATTTTAAATTAAAAAATTTGAAAATTCGGAAATTTAAAAAATTACAAATTTATCAAAAGCTATCAGCAGGATCATTGAGGAGGAAGAGGATAGTCAGTCAGCATAACAGGATTGTCACTCAGCATCAGCATAGGCAATCTTGAAGGGATGTGACATTTAAAAAAAAAAGATTCGTTTACATCAGCTTCAGGTGCTTGGTAGCTGGTGGTGATCCAAGACTGATTCATCTTTATGAAGGTTAGTCGATCAACCGAGTCGGTGGACAGGCGCACCCTGTGATCGGTTGCAAAGCCTCCAGCAGCACTGAATGTGTGTTCCGAAAGAACGCTGGATGTAGCTCAATTGCATACTGTGCAAGCTCTTTTCGGTGGGAAAGGTGTCCAAGTGTGATCTTGCCCCTAGGTATTCCTGCAATGTAAATCAGATGCTGGCGATGGTTGCTGGAACCAATCATACCTTGGGACTAAAAAATTGTCTGAACGCATTGGACAGACGCCCACCTTCTCCACCGCTCCTTCTGTGACTGACCGAAGCTTCAGGAACATATTGTCCAGGACCAGGAATTTGTAACCTCCCAGTCTATGGGAACGCGTTGCACAGACCTTTCTGCAAGGCTCCCCAAAGATGTCTCATCCACTGCTCCCTCTGCAATGGCAAGATAAGGTCCGCAACCTTACCCTTGAACCATGGATCAAGGAGAGTTGCCAGCCAGTAATGATCCCTCTCCTTGATCCGCTGAATACGAGGATCCTTCCGTAGGCTTTGCAGGATCAGGGAGGCCATGCAGCGTAGGTTAGCTGAGGCATTCGGTCCTGAGTCCTCTGGGTCACTAAGGACGACATGATCCGCAGCCACCTCCTCCCAGCCACGTACAAGTCCACGGGTTTCTTGGGACTGTAAATCATCCCTAAAAGACTGCTGCTGATACTGAGTGCCGGGCTCCAACTCCATGCTGACACAGTCCTCCTCCTCCTCCTCCTCTTTCTGTGTGATCGGTGGGCCAGCAGGAACACTGTCTGGATAAAGAGGGCCTTGAGAGGCAAGGAAGTCCTCCTCTTCCTGCCTCTGTTCTGCCTCAAGTGCGCTGTCCATTATTCCACGCAGCGTGTGCTCCAACAGGTGGACAAGAGGTACAGTGTCACTGATGTTCTCCAACATTCTAGAAACAGGGAGGCACCAGAGAGCTGCCAGGATGGGTCATCCAGCCCTCGCCTCTAATAACCCTGACCTAGATTCAGTGACTCAGATTTATCCCTGGGCCAGACAAAAGCTTTTTTCCTATGCTCACTTCTAGTGGCTCACACTAGAGGGTGCTACACAAGGTTAAAACAGGCCACACACTAGCAATTTTGCTTATGCAAGGTCTTGGGAGCAATTGTAAGTTTGGTACCTTTTCTACGCCTCAACGCTGTCCCTGGCTTCCACCTTGGTCCAGTGTCGGCAGTCCTCTTTAGACAGAATGACAGTCATTTCATTCTGCCCATTTCCTAAGAGCATGTCGTTTACATAGAGGCCGGGTGTTTCAATATGGAGACTGGGGTTACAATACACAGAATGATGTGTGAGCACCACTTAGGCCAAGAAGAATATATAACCCCTCCAACACCGAAGTAAGTTGAGCAAGCTGTAATCAAATCACTGAACTGGCTAAAAGTCTGCTGGGAAATAGTAAGCACATAGTTGCCAACAGTCCCGATTTTCCCGGGACAATCCTGAATTTGGGACCCTCGTCCTGATAGGAGGCTGTCCCGATTTGGGATTTTGCCCGGGGAAATCGGGAATGTTTGCTTTTGCAATTTTTGGTGCAGCAGGCTCCAACAAATTGGCCGCCACCACCGCTAGATCGTTCCCCCTTGTGTTCATTGTAGAGAGGAAGGGGGCTCGATCCTTGCAGCCAATGAATCGGCTTCTCCTCTCACAATACTGAAGCCGGGGTTTGCTGTACGGATCGGCCCCTCCCCTCTCCACTGAACACGCAGTGCCGGCCGCTCATGCCAGGAATCTGCTCTTGTCTCATTCACAATTTAACTTTAATGTACAGGTAGGAGGGGGGTTAACTATAATATACAAGAGGGGGGTTAACTATATACAGGAGAAGGGGGGTTAACTATATATTGGAGGGGGGAGTTAACTCTTCCATTTAAGCAACGCCCACAATTTCACATAAACCACTTTTGTTTGCTATGCCATGCCTACAAATGCATGCCCCACCCCCTAATTATAATACGGATCCACCTACAGCCCAAAAAGTGTCCTGTAAATTTGTTTTTCAATATTGGCAACTATGTAAGTATAGGGTTTTATTTTAAATAAAAAATACTGGGAGGGTGGCTTGGGCGGTGAGAGGAGGCTGGTAGTCGGTTTAATGCTTGAAACCCCCCTGTATTTTTAAAATATAAATCCTATGCACACCTTTTTTTGTGGTGTCATCAGGGATCATTCCTCTTCCTCCTTGGCGGTGACAGCGGGCGGTCTGATCTTCTAGACTGGGCAACACTCATCATAACATGTGTAGTGGTCACTACCCAAAGGTAGGTGATTTGTGTTTTTCAGTGACAGGACCCAGAGTCAGGCAAATTTAGCCAGGCCTGTGACTCCAGACAGGCCTGGATGTTTTGATCTGGGGAGTGGGAGTGTTAGTGTAGTGGGAGGTGTGGTCACCTGCACTCTATTTCAAAGGATACCTCCCTGCTTTCAGTGGAATTGTTCTTTAACCACTTTCAGACCGGACCATTTTGCTGGTAAATGACCAGAGGTCTTTTTACACTTTGGCACTGCGCTGCTTTAACTGGTAATTGCGCGGTCATGCAATGTTGTACCCAAACGAAATTTGCGTCCTTTTCTTCCCACAAATAGAGCTTTCTTTTAAAGGTATTTGACTGACTCTGCGATTTTTATTTTTTGCGATATAAACGTAAAAAGACCGCAAATTTTGAAAAAAAATTATATTTTCTACTTTTTGTTATTAGAAAAATCCAATAAACTCAATTTTAGTCATACATTTAGGCCAAAATGTATTCAGCCACATGTCTTTGGTATAAAAAAAAGTCAATAACTGTATATTTATTGGTTTGCGCAAAAGTTGTCACATCTACAAACTAAGGTACGTTTTTTGGAATTTACGCAGCTTTTAGTTTACGACTGCCTATCTCATTTCTTGAGGTGCTAAAATGGCAGGGCAGTACAAAACCCCCCCAAATGACCCCATTTTGGAAAGTAGACCCCCTAAGGAAATTGATAAGTGGCATGTTAAGCCCATTGAATATTTTATTTTTTTGCCTCAAGCGATTGAATAATGACAAAAAAAAAATTATTTATTTTTTTACACAAAGTTGTCATTAAATTATATATTGCTCACACATGCTATGGGCATATGTGAAATGACACCCCAAAATAAATTCTGCTGCTTCTCCTGAGTACGGAGATACCACATATGTGGTACTTTTTGGGAGCCTAGCCGCGTACGGGGCCCCGAAAACCAAGCACCGCCTTCAGGCTTTCTAAGGGCGTACATTTTTGATTTCACTTCTCACTACCTATTACAGTTTTGAAGGCCATAAAATGCCAAGATGGCACAAAACCCCCACAAATGACCCCATTTTAGAAAGTAGACACCCCAAGCTATTTGCTGAGAGGCATGTTGAGTCCATGGAATATTTTATATTTTGCCACAAGTTGCGGGAATATTACAAACTTTTTTTTTTTTGCACAAAGTTGTCACTAAATGATATATTGCTCACACATGCTATGGGCATATGTAAAATGACACCCCAAAATAAATTCTGCTGCTTCTCCTGAGTACGGGGATACCACATATGTGGGACTTTTTGGGAGCCCAGCCGCGTACGGGGCCCCGAAATCCAAGCACCGCCATCAGGCTTTCTAAGGGCGTAAATTTTTGATTTCACTTCTCACTACCTATTACAGTTTTGAAGGCCATAAAATGCCAAGATGGCACAAAACCCCCACAAATGACCCCATTTTAGAAAGTAGACACCCCAAATTATTTGCTGAGAGGCATGTTGAGTCCATGGAATATTTTATATTTTGCCACAAGTTGCGGGAAAATTACAAACTTTTATTTTTATTTTATTTTTTCACAAAGTTGTCACTAAATGATATATTGCTCACGCATGCCATGGGCATATGTGAAATGACACCCCAAAATAAATTCTGCTGCTTCTCCTGAGTATGGGGATACCACATATGTGGGACTTTTTGGGAGCCTAGCCGCGTACGGGCCCCCTTAAAACCAAGCACCGCCTTCAGGCTTTCTAAGGGCGTTACAGTTTTGAAGGCCATAAAATGCCAAGATGGCACAAACCCCCCCCAAATGACCCCATTTTGGAAAGTAGACACCCCTAAATTTACGGGTACACTAGTGAGACTAGGTAATAAATGGCGGGTGCCCTGAAACTATAAAAAAATAACTAACCAACCAGCGTCACCTGTAACAGTTATATGGTGATCACTGGTGAAAGGGTTAACTAGGGGGCAATCAGGGGGCTTTATGCGGTAGTATATGGGGGTCCCTGGCGCTATAAAAAGCTGCGGCGAACCTAAATACCTACCTGCCTAACTAGCGTCACCTGTGACACTAATACAGCGATCAGAAAAACGATCGCTTATTAGGCTGGGTTCACACTGGAGCGATGCGGGAACGCCACGAATCCGCGGCGGGTTCCCGCATCGCATGCCTCCCGGCGGCAGTTCACACTGCCCTATGCGAACTGCTGGGAGTGTCAGTGAAATGTTAATGACACCCCCAGATCAGTTCGCATATCGCAGTGCGATCTGCAAACTCGGATCGCATGGTGTGAACACCCATGCGATCCGATTCTGCTGCGGACCAAAAAAAGGGTCCCGTGCGAGTTTGCGGCGGGTGCGGCGGGTGCAACGCGAATTCAGCCATACTATCTGTATGGCTGAACTCGAATCGCACAGAGATCGGATGTGATTTGCACTGCAGTGCGGTGCGAATCACATCCGTTCTCATAAACCGCTGCAATGTGAACCCAGCCTTAGTGACACTGGCGACGGGGGGTGATCACGGGGTTAAACCTTTATTGGGGGGGTTAGGGGGGTACCTTAGAACTAAAGGGGGCTAACCCTAACTGCCCTAACAGTTATTACAGTCACAAATGACACCCGCCAGGTGATCAGGGGGTTAAACCTTTATTAGGTAATAAATGGCGGGTGCCCTGAAACTATAAAAAAATAACTAACCAACCAGCGTCACCTGTAACAGTTATATGGTGATCACTGGTGAAAGGGTTAACTAGGGGGCAATCAGGGGGCTTTATGCGGTAGTATATGGGGGTCCCTGGCGCTATAAAAAGCTGCGGCGAACCTAAATACCTACCTGCCTAACTAGCGTCACCTGTGACACTAATACAGCGATCAGAAAAACGATCGCTTATTAGGCTGGGTTCACACTGGAGCGATGCGGGAACGCCACGAATCCGCGGCGGGTTCCCGCATCGCATGCCTCCCGGCGGCAGTTCACACTGCCCTATGCGAACTGCTGGGAGTGTCAGTGAAATGTTAATGACACCCCCAGATCAGTTCGCATATCGCAGTGCGATCTGCAAACTCGGATCGCATGGTGTGAACACCCATGCGATCCGATTCTGCTGCGGACCAAAAAAAGGGTCCCGTGCGAATTTGCGGCGGGTGCGGCGAATGGCTGAACTCGAATCGCAGAGATCGGATGTGATTTGCACTGCAGTGCGGTGCGAATCACATCCGTTCTCATAAACCGCTGCAATGTGAACCCAGCCTTAGTGACACTGGCGACGGAGGGTGATCGCTGGGTTAAACCTTTATTGGGGGGGGGTTAGGGGGGTACATTAGAACTAAAGGGGGCTAACCCTAACTGCCCTAACAGTTATTACAGTCACAAATGACACCAATGCAAAAAAAATAAAAATGCATTGGTGTCACTGTGACTGGGGGGGCAGGGGTAATTGGGGGGGTGATCGGGGGGTAAAGGGGGGGTGTGAGTGTGCCTGGCATGTTCTACTGTGAAGTGTCGTGTTGGTGCAACTCACCGATCCTCTCTCCTCGGTGCCGGAACGAAAAATACCGACACGGAGGAGAGATTACATCACTTCCTCTCCTGTGTTTACATTACAGGAGAGGAAGTGATGTCACGAAGGATTTCCATTCGTCGGGAGCGATCACGAGGGGGTGGCCATGAATGAATGGCCGCCCCCTCATCCCGGATCGCTCCCGAACGAATACCGACCGCCGCAGGCACCGGGGGGGGCCGATCGGGCCCCCCACCCGCGGGAAGGCAGGGACGTACAGGTGCGCCCATATGCCTGCCCGTGCCGTTCTGTCGACGTACATCGTCGTGCGGCGGTCGGCAAGTGGTTAAGAGGGGCAGGACTTGAGAACTGAATGGCAGGCAGCTCATGTGAGGAGCTCTACCAATCATTAATTTGTATTGTCAGACGGGAGGGCTCCCATATAAGCTGGGGTCACATGCTTCCCGGGGGCTCTCTAGTCTGGTATGGATGGTGAAAAGCAGCATGGAATAGCTGGTGGTAGCTTGGGTGTCCCCCCTTGTGGGGAGGGGAACGCGCCATGTGGAATGGAGAGATGGAGGAGTCATCAGGAGGAAGTAAGAACTCAGCGAACAACGAATGCCCTGTACACATGGTCGGAAATTCCGACCACAAAATCCGTCGTTTTTTTCCGACGGATTTTGGCTGAAACTTGTGTTACACACACACGGTCAGACAAAGTTGTCAGAAAATCCAATCGTTCTGAACGAGGTGACGTACAACATGTACGTCGGGACTATAAAGTGGCCAGTAGCCAATAGCTTTTGTCTCTTAGTTTATTCTGAGCATGTGTGGCACTTTGTCCATCGGAATTGTCTACACACGATCAGAATTTATGCAATCGGATTATGTTGACGGAAAATTTTAGATCCAGATCTCAAACTTTGTGTGTCGAAAAATCAGACAGAAAAAGTCAGATAGAGCCCACACATGATCGGATTTTCTCACAACGTAATCCGATCTGACTTTTTCCATCGGAATTTCCGACTGTGTGTACAGGGCATAAGACTGGGTGATCGACTTTCTGTGACTGGAACATGGACTGTTGATCGGGAGGACAAGTAAGTGGAAACCCAGGGAAACAGTACTTCCAAAGATTGAGGGATGCTGGAATGGGAGTCATGGAAATAAGCAGTGATGGCCTGTGGCGTAGGTTCCACACCCAGGGAAATCCAATCAGTCAGGAAGGGGGAATTAAAAATGGTGGGAGGGGCAAGCATTATCCCCACCCACTATGTATGGGATGCTGGCAGACTAATTTAAATAAATGGCATTTTTTTTTATATTAACACATTTTTGAACTGTTAAAAAATACTTACCTTTGATTGGTCCAATTGAATACTAACGGCCGTGCCACGAGTTGTTCACCAATAAAAGAGAATACAATGCGTCATAAGCTGCAGTTTACTGGACGAAGAAGAGAAGATCACATCCTGCCCTCCCTTCCCATGTCGCGGCTTATATTATGAGGTTTTTTGTCCTTTTCTTTGAAAGGGGACTGTTTTTAGTTATTTATTTGGCTTGAGTTCTGATAGCTAAGCCGTGATAATGTTATCGTTATTAATGTGTTATTTTCAGTTACATTATTAAAGTGAAATTGAATATAAATTATATTATATATACTTATAATAAAAGGCCACGGCCATTAAACTCCACATACATTTGTGTCCAGTAATTTTTAATGATATTTTGATATGTTAAAGTTATATATAGTTCTGCCTGGCATACCATATTCAGAATGGTGCCCTTTATTTAAATTGGGAGTGCTGTACTAATTGAAGTAGCAGTCAAAAGGCGGAGGTAGAGCAGCAAGTGTGCCCAGGATGCAGAAACGTTCTAAAGGAAAAGACCTCGGGGTAAAGAGTTATTCAGAGTGACTCCATATCATCCAGCTTATGTGTTTTCTGGGAATATATTTGTGAAGAGTTATTCAGAGTGACTCTTTGGCATAGCAATCAAGTGGAGAATCTAAAAGCAGCAGTAGAGCATCTTAACCACTTCAGCCCCAGACCAATTGTCAGCCTAAGGACCAGAGGTCTTTTTACAATTTCGCACTGCGCTGCTTTAACTGGTAATTGCGCGGTCATGTAATGTTGTACCCAAATGAAATTTGCGTTCTTTTCTTCCCACAAATAGAGCTTTCTTTTGATGGTATTTTATTGCTTCTGCGATTTTTATTTTTTACGATATAAATGGAAAAAGACTGAAAATTTTGAAAAAAAAAAGATATTTTCTACGTTTTGTTATAAGAAAAATCGAATAAACTCAATTTTAGTCATACATTTAGGCCAAAATGTATTCAGCCACATGTCTTTAGTAAACAAAATGTCAATAAGCGTATATTTATTGGTTTGCGCAAAAGTTATAGCGTCTACAAACTAGAGCGCGTTTTCTGGAATTTACACAGCTTTTAATTTATGACTGCCTATCTCATTTCTTGAGGTGCTAAAATAGCAGGGCAGTACAAACCCCCCCAAATGACCCCATTTTGGAAAGTAGACACCCCAAGGAAATTGCTGATGGGTATGTTGAGCCCATTGAATATTTTTTTTTTGTCCCAAGTGATTGAATAATGACAAAAAAAAAAAAAAGTTTACAAAAAGTTGTCACTAAATGATATATTGCTCACACATGCCATAGTTATAAGTGGAATTGCACCCCAAAATATATTCTGCTGCTTCGTACGGGGATACCACATTTGTGGGACTTTTTGGGAGTCTAGCTGCGTACGGCACCCTGAAATCCAGTCACCACCTTCATGATTTCTAAGGGTGCAAATTTTTGATTTCACTCCTCACTACCTATCACAGTTTCGAAGGCCATAAAATGGCAAAATAACACAAAACCCCCCCAAATGACCCCATTTTGGAATGTAGACACCCCAAGCTATTTACTGAGAGGCATGTTGAGTCCATGGAATATTTTATATTTTTCCACAAGTTGCGGGAATGTTACAAACTTTTTTTTTTTCCACAAAGTTGTCCCTAAATGATATATTGCTCACACATGCGATGGGCATATGTGAAATTATACCCCAAAATACATTCTGCTGCTTCTCCTGAGTACGGGGATACCACATGTGGGGGACTTTTTGGGAGCCTAGCCGCGTACGGGACCCCGAAAACCAAGCACTGCCTTCCGGATTTAAATATAAAACGCTACCAAAAAAAACTGTTAGCGATCGCAGGGATCAGGCCTGACTCTGCAAACACTGCAGTTTAGATGTGTTTAGTGTTTTGTAAGTGACAGTGATCGATCGATACTACACTTGGGTGGGCTGGGCGGAGGGGCAAAACGCAGGTGCTAGCAGGTATCTGGGCTGATCCCGCTAACAATGCGTTTTTTTGAAACCCTAAACTGCTGGGGACGCTAGTATAGATCTGATCAGATCAGATATTGATCTTTTCAGATACTATACCACTACGGGAGGTGTATGCTTTGCGCGTGGGTGTTAGCAGTACTGGCACTAACCTAGCGCTGCCTGGGGCAACGCAGACCCTATCTGACCCTAAAACCTAATTGATATCACCCGCCGGGTGATCAGGGGGTTAAACCTTTATTGGGTAATAAATGGTGGGTGCCCTGATGCTATAAAAAGCAAACTAACTAACCAGCGTCACCGTAACACTTATACGGTGATCACTGATGAAAGGGTTAACTAGGGGCAATCAGGGGGTTAAAACCTTTATTAGGTAGTATATGGGGGTCCTTGGCGCTATATAAAAACCTGACGGGGAACCTAAATAATGAACTGGCTAACCAGCGTCACCAGTGACACTTATACAGTGATCGCTGGCGAAAGGGTTAACTCTAGGGGCAATCAGGGGGTTAAAACCTTTATTAGGTTGTATATGGGGGTACCTAACGCTATAAAAACCTGGCGGTGAACATAAAAAATAACTAGCTGCCTAGCGGCACCAGTGGCACTAATGCAGCTATCAGAAAAATGATCACTTAGTGACACTGGCAAAAGGGGGTGAAAGGGTTACCTGGGGGGGCAATCAGGGGGTTAAACCTTTATTGGGGGGGTAGGGGGCTACCCTGGACCTAACACTAACTGCCCTGACAGTTTTTACAGTTACAACTGACACTAAATGCAGTGATCAGTAAATAAATGATCACTGCAATCGGTGACACTGTGACTGGGAGGGGGGGGGGGGGTGGGGGTGATCAGAGGGTGACTCTGGGGTTAAGTGTGCCTATGTGTACCTACATGTCAGTGTAGTGTTGGTGCACTTACTAGGATGTCTTCTCTCCTTGCCGGTCAAAAAGACCGCCCTGAGGAGAGTGACAAAACTTCCTCCTACGGCCATCCCCTCATACCGGATTGCTCCTGAAGCGAAACGGACCGCCGCAGCCAGCGGGAGGGGGTCCGATCGGACCCCCCACCCACTGGAAGGCAGGCACGTACGGGTACATGCTTGTGCCTGTCCGTGCCATTGGGCCGACTTATTTTTACATGCGACGGTCCTAAAGTGGTTAAGAAATCCTCCTTCCATTCAAGTTAGACACACGGGCATTTTTCAGATGTTTTTCATGCGCTTTAGCATTAAAAAAAGCGCCTGTAAAGCGCTTGAAAGAAGCCGCAACTGCAATCCCAATGTAAAAGCCCGAGTGCTTTCACACTGGGGTGCTGCGCTGGCCGAGCGTCAAAAAAGTCCTGCAAGCAGCTTCTTTGCAGCGCTTTTGGAGCGGATAATACACCGCTCCTAAAGCGCCCCTTCCTATTGAAATCAATGGGAAGCACCTGCAAATCGCCTGAAAAGCGCCTGAAAAGTGCTTTTGGCGGCAGCGTTTTGTGGGCGCTTTTAACCCTTTATTTGCCCACTAGCAGGCGTTAAAAGCACCCCAATAGCGCTCGAAAACGCTGGTAAAGCGCTGCTAGTTTAAATATAATATAAAATGTAAGTATATATATACGTGATTCTGCACTTCCACTTGCAGGGGGTGCGTACACACCAACTGTAATTAATCACATCAGAAGCCAACCTGCGATTGCCTGGCACTGAATGTCCTCCAGCACCCGCCGATCGTCAGTAAAACATTCTAACAGGGTGGAAGGGATAGATTGTGTGTTCCTGCAAAGCAGGGGATAAAATCTATCACTTTCCCTAGTAAAAGCACCTCAGGCAGTACACACACAAAAAACAGGTTAGGCAAACAGTTTATGAAAGCATTTTTTTTATTCGTTTTGCAATTAAAGACATAAAACAAGGTATCCTGGTACTCGACAAACATCACACAAAACACAATTACTGGTACAACCAGCAATAAGTACAAAAGCAACCAGTCACTTCCAGCACTCAGAGGTCTTCCTTAGTGTAGAAGCACAAGGACAACTATGATCCCACAAAACTAGGCGGATGCTGTCTTCTTCAGATGGGGTAGTGCGATACGTACTACAAAGACAGACAAAAAAAAAAAGGTGCGCACACCTAGGGCATTGCCAAAAATATTTAATCAAAAATTGAGATAGATAAAAATGGATACTTACAAGATGGCAAATATACATAAGCCATAAACACAGTGCTGAACAGGATGGACATAAAAGTGCCATATACACAACATGGGATGTACAGCTGACACGTTTCGGGGGTGCACCCCCTTCCTCAGAGCAAAGCTAAGCGCTTTAAATAGAAATGACCTTCATATAGGAAACCTACCCCCAAAGGAAGCCACCCCAAAAAAAGCGGCGAAAAAAACACTATTGGTCATCACAGGTTGATTTAAATTGCATTGAGAAAATATTTAATTAAAAAAATATTATATATCTGCAAGTACTTAAACAAGTTCATTAACTTGTATTACAATATAATAACGTAATATACTAAACTGCAACTGCCTTTAAAAAATGTCAGAACATCAAAATATTAGTCTATTACACCCCACCGTGCCCTCACCTGGGGCTTCCCCACTTGTCTCACTGTCACGCCATCACTTTCTTGTTCATCTTCCCCACCCAACTTGCATGTTCTCCAGTCACTCCATCACCGTTTCATCCTTTCCACACAACTTGCACTTTTTCCAGTCTATCACTGTCTTATCTAGTGTTTTTTATACATTTTCACCACAACCTCTCACTTTCACCCTATCATTCATACTTTTGTGTATGGGCACCTCACACACTGTGTCTGCTATGACACCTATTTTTATAGAACACATTCTGTTTGCTATGACACTAAGGCCCCTTTCACACTACCGTTCCGTTCAGGCCCACCTGTCAGTTTTTCAGGCGGACTTGAACGGATGCTCCATAGAGCTCTATGGAGCGTCGGATGTCAGCAGTGACATGTCCGCTGACATCCGACCCACTCCGATCCAAAAAAGTATGACGGAGGAAAAAGCTATTTTTCCATCCGTCATCAGATCAGATCGGGTGACGACGGACACTGCGGTCCGTCGTCACCCGATCACCCATAGGGGGGAGCGGCGCTGTGACAGGTCCATCCCTGCGCAGTGTGCAGAGATGGACCTGTCATCCTCCTGCTCAGCGGGGATCGGTGGAGCGATCCCCGCTGAGCAAGCGGATATCCACGGGGCGGATCACCACTGATCCACCCCGTGTGAAAGGACCCTTAGTCTTATAGAATAACCAATTAGTGATTACATGTATCATTAAATCCCTACAGTGTATTTTGGACTTTAATTTTGGGGTCCGGTGTCTGGCCTGCCTCCTCTTCATACACCCCCTGTCACCCCCTTCCCAGACATTTCTTCTTGGCGTCGATGGCAAGTTTGGCCTCTTGTAGTTCCTAACTGTTGGCGTGGGGGGTTCCACATTAGGCTCCTGCCAAGCAGTCTGGATCCTCGAATGACATTTCAAGGTATACATCTGAGTGGCCTGTCTTACTGCTGTCAGTGATAATTATTTCTTATATACACTATATATTACTTGTGAACCTATGTGTTATTGTTTACACATGTTTTAATATACTTACTTATATACTATATCTTCTAGAAATCTATAATGCTTTTCCCCTGAAGAAGACCGACATTACATATGGTCGAAAACGCATCGGGCTCTCCTAGCATGATTTCTGTGACAGATTTATAATGTTTCAATGTACACTGTTTAGCAGTTGTTTCTATGTATCCTCTGCATGCATGCCAAATTTCATCACAGATCTCATATTTTTAACAATGGTCATGCCAATGTAACTTTAGTAATTGCTTTAATAAAACCATTTTTTCTAATTTATGACTTCATTGCTGCAATTCAAAACACCACAGGGAAATTTCCTCGTGTAGGTATCGCCTTCCCATTTTTTCTCAAAATATTAGTATTGATGATGACTTACGCTTTGGCAAATCAAAGATGTCTGCCAGGGTGCAGGCGCCATCCCCTGGGCACACAGGGGTGTCTGTGGGGCAGAAACACAGGCTTCCCAGAGAATTGAGAAGTGCCAGGACAGACACTCACACTCTCAAGTGTAGATGGACACAACCATAGCGTGCCCGGCCCAAGCATGATAATGCCGCACAAGCTACGGGCCATCCATCTGCCCGGTATCATTCACAAGCAATCTGACACCAGGAAGACTCAATCCTCTCGAGACGTGTCGGAAGGGGCGGGTGACGCCATATTCGTGTTGGAAGTGCAAGACCCAGTCCTCAGGGGGAGATTTAAAAAAAAGAACTAAAAATAGAAACATGACAAGGAGAGCATTAATCAGAGAAGAAGCCAAGAGGCCCATAGTAACTCTGGAGGAGCAGAGATCCACAACTCAGGTGAGAGAATCTGTGCATAGGACAACTATTAATCATACACTCTACAAATCTGGCCTTTATGAAAGAGTGGCAATAAGAGAGCCATTGTTGAAAGAAAGCCATAGGAAGGCCCATTTGCAGTTTATGAGAAGCCACGTGGGGGATACAGGAAACATGGAAGAATGTGCTCTGGTCAGATGAGACCAAAATTTAACTTTTTGGCCTAAAAGCAAAACGGTATGTTCGTGTCAGGGCTGGCTTAGCCCTTCCTCCTCTGGGCTGGCTGCTCAGCTGTCGGCTAATTGCCAGCTCTCTTCTCTTTCCACAGTTACCAGCTGTTCCCGATGATGCTCGTCTGACCTGCCTATTTTAAACCTTCCAGCTCACTCTTTTCTTTACCTTCGCGTTGGTCAGATCACTAGGAACCATCTCCTGCTGTTTGTTTCAAGACTGGCTTGCTGACATCCCTTCTGGCTTCTATCCTGCTTGCAGTTTCTCTTCTTGGATCACTGACGTCTGGCCTGGCTGATTACCCGATCTGGTTTATGAACTTTGGACTGGCTGACTACCCGATCTGGCTACTGGACTCTGGCTATGCTTGACTACGCTTTTTTCTATTCACCTTTTTATTTTTATTAATAGACAAGTGTGATTTGATTGTACTACTGTCTCTGTCTGTTTCATGGTTCCTGACAGTGGGGTGGAAAGCGAACACTGCAAATCACCCTGAACACACCATCCCCACTGTGAAACATGGTGGTTGCAGCATCATGTTGTGGGGATGTTTTTCTTCAGCAGGGACAGGGAAGCTGGTCAGAGTTGATGGGTAGAAGGATGGAGCCAAATACATAGCAATCTTAAAAGAAAACCTGTTAGAGTCTGCAAAAGATTTGAGACTGGGGCGGAGGTTCACCTTCCAGCAGGACAACGACCCTAAACATACAGCCAGAGCTACAATGGAATGGTTTAGATCAAAGCAGATTCATGTGTTAGAATGGCCCAGCCGAAGTTCAGACTTAAATCCAATTGAGAATCTGTGGCAAGACTTGAACGTTTATGTTCACAGATGCTCTCCATCCAACCTGACAGAGCTTGAGCTATTTTGCAAAGAAGAATGGACAAAAATATAATTCTCTAGATGTGCAAAGCTGGTAGAGACATACCCCAAAAGACTTGCCGCTGTAATTGCAACGAAAGGTTATTCTACAAAGTATTAACTCAGGGGGGCTGAATACAAATGCACGCCACACTTTTCACATATTTATTTGTAAAAAAAATTCTTCCACTTCACAATTATGTGCCACTTTGCGTTGGTCTATCACATAAAATCCATTTATGTATTTGGTTGTAACATGAAAAAAATTGGAAAATTTCAAGGTGTGTGAATACTTTTTCAAGGCACTGTACTGTTGGTAGATTCGCTGGACCTGTGGTGTCAGAGAACAAACCCCAACATAAGAATAAAATGAATTTAATTAAATTCATGTTTGAGCACAAGGAACATCATAAGTATATACATAATAATAATACATATAGAAAAAATATATATATTTTTTATATATATAAAAATATATCTGAAATTAATAATAAAATTGGTAATACAATGAACTACATCATAAACCAAAAATGAAGAGCAGCTTACTTGAATGTATAATTGTAAAGAATGTAAAAAAAAAATAAAAAAAAAATAATAATAATGTCACTATTAATACTGATTACAGTAAGGAGAACAAAAAAATGAAGAGATGGACAAAACTAATTGGGATGTTTCAAGCCCCTCGTAGATAAATAGCTTAACCAATGAATCCAACTGCCTCTCTCCTACAGAGTCTTCGAAACCACCATCCTATGTCTGCATCCTTACCTATTATTTCTAACCCAATCAACCTCAGACCAGATGGATTTTGTTTGTGTTTTTCTAGAAAGTGAAAGGGTAGTGAAGGCTGGAAGCCTTCCTTGCACATTGCCAGAACAATCCCTTTGGGATTGAGTTCACCCATGTTCTTGACAATCAGAAGTTTGGTCTATTTGGACCTAGAACTAATGGTAGACAATGAACACTGGATCATTTCCTGCACTCACTTCAAGCCATCAGCAGGCAATTCCTGCCTCAATGCCTGGAGCCATCACCACCCCAGATGGATAAAAAATTGACTTCTTTGCCAGTTCTGTTGGCTTCGAAGGACCTGTACCAGTCTGACAGACTTTGACAAACAGAGTGGTATATTAAAAAGGAAATTTCGGAAAAAGGGGTATGACCAGGCCATCATTGAGGAGCATATACCAAAAAAGTGGAAGCCAGCAGTGAATGTCATCAATTTAAGGTCACGTGTACCAACAATGCCGGGGAGGCCCCGGCTATGAGTAGTAGATCCTACAGCCATTTAGATTTCACCTTTAGTACCCGTTATAACAACAGGGTTTTTCTGATCAAATGGATTTTAGAAAAATACTGGGACACTCTCCACTGCGACCCTTTTCTCATCAATGTTCTCCCAGAACATCCAACTGTCATCTTCTGTAGACCTAAGAATATTAGGTGTGTCTTCACCCCAAGTAGAGTTTGCACATAGAAAGCCACACTTCACTCCAACTGGAGTAGTATATTTGATTAAAAGGGCAGGTTTTGGAGACTCTGTAGGAGAGATCTTTTGGATACATCGGTTAAGGTCGTTAACTCCGAGGGGCTTGAATGTAAGGCTGGATGTCCAGACCCTGATGTAGGGTGTTGTGATCCATGGGCAGTATATCTTTTATCTTATCATAATGCTTTCTAAGAATTTTTTATTACATTTATTTATAAATAAATGGTAATTTTTTTTGTCTTAATATTTTTCTTAATAATATTTTCTATGTATTTACTATTTATTTAGATTTTTCTGTTTATAGTATTTTTTTTTAATCTCCCCCTGATGACATGGTCTTGCACTTCCGCCGTGGATGTGGTGTCACCCACCCCTTTCTGTGGGACCCGAGAGAATTAAGTCTTCCTGGTGTGGCAGTGCAAGTGGATGATACCGGGCAGATGGATGGCCTGTAGCCCGTCTGACGTTATCATGCTCGGGCCAGGCACCCTATGGTTATGGCGTGTCCGTCTACACCTGACAGTACGAGTGTCCGTCCTGGCACTTCCAGATCTCTGGGGAGCCTGCGCATCCACCCCACAGACACCTCTGTGTGCTTAATTATATTGTGATGCAAGTTTATAACTTTTTTGAGTACTTTTATATATAATTTTATATATCATTTTATATATATATATATATATATATATATATATGAAATATTTTTTCAATTAAATAATTTTTCAATGCAATTTAAATCAACCTGTGATGAGCAATAGTTTTTTTTTCTCCGCCTTTTTTTGGGGATGGCTTCCTTTCGGGGTGGGTTTCCTGTATGAAAGTAATTTCTATTTAAAGCGCTTGTCCCAAGGTGTTCAAAGTAGCTTAGCTCTGAGGAACGGGGTGTGCCCCTGAAACACGTCAGCTGTACACCCCCTGTTGTGTGTATGGCACTTTTATGTCCATCCTGTTCAGCACTGTGTTTTTATGGCTCATGACTATTTGCCATCTTGTGACTATCCATTTTTATCTATTTAAATTTTTGATTAAATATTTTTGGTAATGCACTAGGTGTAATGCACTAAAATCCATAAATATATCCCATAGATTGTAGACACTATAACGCTCGCATAAACCCATATATACGCTTTTTGGAATTTGTTTTCACCAAAAACGTGTAGCGGAATACATATCGGTCTAAAATTATGAAGAAATTCATTTTTTTTTTTAATTTGTATTGGATGTCTTTTATAGCATAAATATTGTTGTTGTTTTTTTTCAAAATTGTTGATCTTTTTTGTTTTATAGCGCAAAAAATAAAAATGCAGTGGTGATCAAATACCACCAAAAGAGAGCACTAAAAAAATGACATTGATTTTAATTGGGTACAGCATTGGGGGCATGGGACAGTAACCGGACTATTTCTTCAATTTCGGGTATAGGCGGATTAATCATTGCATTGCTGGGCACTAGTGGTGCTGCATTCCTGGGCATAGGTGAGGCTGCATTCCTGGACACAGGTGAGGCTACATTACTGGGCACAGAGGAGGCTGTTTTGCTGGGCACAGGTGACGCTGCATTTCTGGGCACAGGTGAGGCTGCATTGCTGGGCACTGGTGAGGCTGCATTTCTGGGCACTGGTGAGGCTCCATTGCTGGGCACTGGTGAGGCTGCATAGATGGGCACTGGTCAGACTACATAGAATTTGCACAGCTGAACCCTGCATTCTTTATGTAGTACACTCCCGGACTCTGCACTGTTTTTTTTATCTAGCTTATCTCCATAACATTTGGTAGTCATATTTCAAAAAATTCTAAGAAGTATGTTTTTTTAAAATCTTTATTTATGGAGGAAATGTGAGAAATAACGTATATACGTTACAATTATTCTATTAACACATACCACATACACTGCATTTATAATTTGAGGAAAATATTTTTATTAAATAGTTTACTATTTGCCAATAAAAAAAAATGACCCTGGATTTCTTTTTAAAAATCTGGTCACCTTATCATAGCTACATATCTGCAGTGTGAAATCTAAAGCACTTCTTAATGTGATCAGATCTGGAATGAGATTTGGTAATGCCATTACTGTGATGCTCACTGTTCTCTGTGCTGGAGGCTCTGCTATGAGGAATCAAAGCCCTGCCTCCACACAGAGATAGTGCAAAACAAGGCATGCAATCTGCAAGAATCAGCTGCCCCTGATGTTAAACCCTTCCCTGCCAGTGTCATTAGTACAGTGACAGTGCATATTTTTTTTTAGCACTGATCAATGTATTAGTGTCACTGGTCCTCAAAAAGTGTCAAACGTGTCAGTTCAGTTTCCAATTTGTCTGCCACAATATCACAGTCCCACTATAAGTCACTGATTGCCGCTATTACTAGTAAAAAAAAAAAAAAAAAAAAATATGCCATAGTTTGTAGCTGCTATAACATTTGCACAAGCCAATTATTATACACTTATTGGGATTTTTTTTTACCAAAATCATGTAGCAGAATACATATTGGCCTAAACTGATGAAGAAATACATTTTTTTATATTTTTTAATTGGGTATGTTTTATAGCAGAAAGTAAAAAATATTGTTTTTTTTTTCAAAACTGACCATCTTTTTTTGTTTATAGCGCAAAAAATAAAAACCGCAGAGGTGATCAAATACCATCAAAAGAAAGCTCTATTTATGGGGGAAAAAAAGACATTGATTTTATTTGGGTGCGGTGTCACACAACCACGCAATTGTCAGTTAAACAAACGCATAAATAGCCTGCATGCAGGGTAAACCTTCCAGGGCTGAAGTGGTTAAAGCAGAGAATGCATTAAGGTAAAAAAAAAAAAAAAACTTAAGCCTTACAATCACTTTAATGTAGATCCCAGAAACTCCTTAATTATGGTTTTTCAGCGAGACTAACATGTTATTCTCTTTCATCAAAAATATTAAAATTCATTTTCTATAATCCCATTGTGTGAAATGCAATCTTTTCTTTTTAGCCACTTCCAGCCCTCATCTAAAAGCCAAATGCTTGGAGACTTTCTGTTTTTGGTACATTTTTAAAACTTTTTTTTGGAGAAGGCAAGACATTCTGTTTTCTCTCTTTCAACAAGTTCAGTTCTCGTATCCATCAAATAACAGCGAGTGTGTAACAGTTAAGTTTCCTGTTAACCAACATTGTAATTATTACTGAAGTACGACAAAGACAGACATATTTGGTCATGAGAAGCTTTTTATCTGCTGCACAGTGACACGTAACATTACATGTTGTCTTATACTTGATTATTATTATTTTAAATGCATTATTTAAATCATCCTAGTGAAGGGAAGGTAGTCTGTGCTATGCAATTATCTGTCTAAAGCTGACATTTTACAGAGCTTTTAGAAAAAAAGACTTTTATTGTTCTCCAAACAACTTTGCTTTAAAAGTTTTTTTTTTTCAGTCCTAATTCTGTGGGCTTTTAATAGCATGCTATTATTTATCAGCATTAAGCTTTTTATCCATTTTGTTCCCGCTAAATATGGGTATGGGTCCCTTTGAGGAATCATTTAGATGATTCAGTGATTGCACAACCACTGGTAGACAGTATCCTGGCGTCGGGTTTATTGAATTGTAGAATCTTCTGGCATCCACCTCTCGATTGCCGGTAGCAGAACATAGCTGAATGTAAAGAACTGCAAAGTGTTTATGTTAAAGTGAACCTGTCAGGCTTGCTAAACTCTAGAAAACTAAAAAGTCCTTCCGATAGATGACCATACATGGTTAGTTTATTTTAGTTTAGCCAGCGTGCTGAAAAAAAAAAAATTATATGAGGTGGATGAAAGAATTGCCCCCTCTCCAATGGGATATTATATTCTGATAGCACCACCTGACACTATCTGAATATACTGATCAGTGATATACTCCCTTCTAGATTTAGATCAGTGATATACTCCTTTCTAGATTGTAAGCTCTAACGAGCAGGGCCCTCTGATCCCTCCTGTATTGATTTGTATTGTAAGTGTACTGTCTGCCCTCATATTGTAAAGCGCTGCGCAAACTGTTGGCGCTGTATAAATCCTGAATAATAATAATAATAATAATTTAACTCATTGGCTAAAGCTGCTCATCAATGGAGAATCTCTCTACAAGTCCTTCGACAGAAGATGATTAAAGTGTAAGTAAACTCTCCTATCGTTTTCAGCCAAGGAAGCTTCCATCTTTTCCTCTGTTTGATCTACAACTGCCATGGAGCTGCACATGTGATCAGTTATGACACCAGCCGTTGGATGGTTTGACAACTTGGTTGAGAGCACAACCAATGGGAGTGTTACATTTCCAGCACGCGCCAGACATGAAACGGTTTTATGGATGGGTTTACTTCCGCTTTAAATGATCGACTTTTGTCAAGCAGGAAAGTCCATACAGTGCCTTGAAAAAGTATTCATACCTCTTGAAATGTTTCACATTTTGTCATGTTACAAACATAAATGTATTCTATTGTGATTTTAAACCAACACCAAGTGGCACATAATTACGAAGGAAAAAGAAAATGATAAATTGTTTTCAATATCTTTATAAATATCCGAAAAGTGTGGTGTGCAACGGTGTTCAGCCGCCTTTACTCTGATACCCCTAACTAAAATCTAGTGGAACCAATTGCCTTCAGAAGTCACCTAATTAGTAAATTGAGTCCAAATGTGTGTAATTTAATCTCAGTATAAATACAGCTGTTCTGTGAAGCCCTGAGATGTTTTTTAGAGAACCTTAGTGAACAAGCAGCATCATGAAGGCCAAGGAACACACCAGACAGATCAGGGATAAAGTTGTGGAAAAGTTTAAAGCAGGGTTAGGTTATAAATAAATATCCCAAGCTTTGAACATCTCACAGAGGACTGTTCAATTCATCATCCAAAAAAGTATGGCACAACTGCAAACCTACCCAGACATGGCCATCCACCTAAACTGACCAGCCGGGCAAGGAGAGCATTAATCAGAGAAGCAGCCAAGAGGCCCATGGTAACTCTGGAGGAGCTGCAGAGATCCACAGCTCAGGTGGGAGAATCTGTCCACAGTCGTGCACTCCACAAATCTGGCCTTTATGGAAGAGTGGTAGAAAAAAGCCATTGTTGAAAGAAAACCATAAGAAGTCCTGTTTGCAGTTTGCAAGAAGCCGTGGGGGACACAGCAAATATGTGGAAGAAGGTCCTTTGGTCAGATGACCGATATTTAACTTTTTGGTCTAAAAAAAAAATGCTATGTGTGGCAGAAAACTAACACTGCACATCACCCTGAACACACCATAACTGATACTTTTCTTCAGCAGGGACAGGGGAGCTGATCAGAGCTGATGGGAAGATGGACGGAGCCAAATATAGGGCAATCTTAGAAGAAAACCTGTTAGAGTCTGCAAAAGACTTGAGACTGGGGCAGAGGTTCAACTTCCAACACGACAGCGACCCGAAACATACAGCCAGGGCTACAATGGAATGGTTTAGATTACAGCATATTCATGTGTTAGAATTCCCCAGTCAAAGTTCAGACCTAAATCCAATTCATAATCTGTGGCAAGACAATTCAAAACAATTTAACAGTCAAAGTTGCCATTCACAGACACTCTCCATCCAATCTGACAGAGCTTGAGCTATTTTGCAAAGAAGGATGGGCAAAAATGTCACTCTCTAGATGTACAAAGCTGGTAGAGACATCCTCAAAAAGACTTGCAGCTGTAATTGCAGTGAAAGGTAGTTCTACAAAGTATTGACACAGGGGGGCTGAATACAAATGTACACCACACTTTTAACATGTTTATTTGTAAAAAAATGAAAAACATATATAATTTTTCTTCCACTTCACAATTATGTGCTACTTTGTGTTGGTTTACCACATAAACTCCCAATAAAATACATCTACATTTTTGGTTGTAACATGAAAAAATTTGGAAAATTTCAAGAGGTATGAATACTTTTTCAAGGCAGTGTATTTTTGGTAGATTCTTGAACAGCGCTGGACCTGTGGTGTCAGAGAGCCAACCCCAACATAAGAATAAAATTAATTTAATAAAATTCATATTTGAGCACAAGGAACTTCATAAGTATATGCAAAATAATAATACATATAATATATATATATATATATATATATATATATATATATATATATATATATATATATATATATATATATATATATATATATATATATATAATTGTATTATTTATTATTATTTTATATATAATAAAATTGGTAATACAATGAATTACATCATAAACCAAAGATGAAGAGCAACCTACTTGGATGTAGAATTGTAAAGAATGTAATTAAAAAAAGGGAATAATAATGACACTATTAATTCTGATTACAGTAAGGCGAACAAGTCATAAAGTCATAAAACCCAAAAAATCACCAAGAATCAAAATAAAGAGATGGACAAAACGAATTGGGGTAATGGCATGCCCATGGGTCACAACACCCTACATCAGGGACTGGATATCCAGCCCTACATTCAAGCCCCTCAGAGTTAAAGATCTTAACCAATGTCTCCAAAAGTTCTCTCCCCTACAGAGTCTCCAAAACCAGTCTACTTAAAAAAAACAGAAGGGAACAGCTGGGGGTGGGGCTGAGTCCTGCTGTCTGTGTCAATGAATGCAGCAGCTAAACTCGTGAGCGCGCCCGCACGGGTGCCCCCATGGAAAGCGGCTCTCCATGGGGGCACAAAATGAAGAGGAGGAGCCAGGTGTACTGCTGGGGCACCCCAGAAGAGGAGGATTCAGGCTGCTCTGTGCAATATCCTTGCACATAGCAGGTAAGTATGACATGTTTGTTATTAAAAAAAACAAAACCTTTACAATCACTTTAAAGTATATCTAAAGAGCTTCATTTTGGATAAAGTAAGGGAATGTTACAACCCTTTCTGTTTTTTTTTTTCCATCTGTGTTCCACTAAGGGAGATTTCCCATATGTTTCTGTTCCACTGACACATCAGGAAGTGATTGAAAATCTCCATAAAGTGAGGGAAACCCCCTTTTTTTATTAATCACACCTCACTATAAACCACTTCCTTTTAAGGGACTATTGGGTTAAACGTCATCAAACCTTATTGCCTTAGTAAGTATCAAAAAGTGCTATACTATACATGTCTTTTGAAATGGTCACTAGGCAAAACAAGTCAGAGCCAGGTGAGGCATATACCATGCACAAAAGTTCTTACTGTTAATCACCTCTTCACTGCGCTAGTATAGATCACAATATTTCACAACAACACAATACCAGCTGTTTAAGACATTATAGGTCTTTTTACCCATAGTTTGGCATGGCAATTGTCAGTGCAATAAGTGCAACCATTGAAAGACTTCTCTTCTACTCCTGTTCCAGTGACATCTCAAAATATGTGTTTTAATTTTCCGTCTCACAATGGTTACCAAGTTAACTAAAGAAAATTAATCTCCCTAGTGGGGACGTAGACAACAAAAAAGAAACCTGAAGAGTTGATAACCCTTCCGTACTATATCCAAAATGAAAATAAATTGTGGCACTCTGTCCATAAGGACCATGTCATACTGCAACTTTGTGGTAGATTTTTGTAGCAGCCAAACTCTCTAGCTGTTATTATTTTACAGGATTTATATAACAGTTTACCTAGTGCTTTACAAAATAAAGGAATACAGTGCAGTTATAAAAAAAAAAAACAATTCAAAACAAGAGGGTAAGAAGGGCCCTCTTTATGAGAGTTTACAATCTAAACAGGAGGGACACATGAGACAAAAGCTAATAATTGTGAGGTTGTTAGGTAGAGGAAGGATAGGCTTGAAGAGATGAGTTTTCCAGGATCAATTAAAGGCAGACAGAGTAGAAGATAGCTGTACATTTTGAGGTAGGGAGCTCCAGAGGATGGGAGAGGTTGTGGAGAAGTCATGGAGACGAGCATGAGAAGAGGGAGCTAGAGAGCAGCAGGTCTTGGGAGGAGTGAACTGGGTCATTTGGACGATATTTTGACACAAAATTGGTGTATGTGTATGTGATGTAGCTGGAGGCTTTGTATGTTCTTGTGAGCATTTGGAAATGTATTTGTTGGGCGCTTGAACGCCAGTGGAAAGATTGGCTATTAAGATGCCCCCTGGCAGGTGACAGCAAATCTTCACCAGGGCTTCTGATGGTGGAGATGGGCTAGAAGCCCTAGTTTCATTGTTTTTTTTTTTTTTGCTTCAAGCTGTCACCAGGTAGCCAGGACTTTTCTGGATATGTAGGATGAAAGGCCTTAACCAATCTGATAGCAAAGACATTATTTGCAGGCTCCCAACATTTAAGCCTTAACCTCTGCTGGATTGAAAATTTCTAGTATGACAAATGGGACAGTGAACCTCAGATCCAACTTTTTAAGAGCTCAGTGCAGTTAGAAAGTCACTCCAGGTCTCCTGGTATAAAGGTAGGACTTTTTATCAGCCTGAATTGTGGCCCTAGACTTCAAAAAGAAGATGTTGCAACTTCTTTAGGCTTGGTGTCACATTGGGAACAGAGGATTGAGAACAGCAGTTTGGCAAGGCAGCAGGATAAGAACTGTAACTGGTGAAAAAACTGACATTGTGCCATGGCAGCATGTGAAGTGTTGTTGTATGCAAATTGGGCCATTGGAAGTAAAGAGGCCCAATTGTTGCACAGCAGAAACGTTTGAGGCATTGTTGCAAAGTTTCATATGCCCTCTCAGTTCAGGCATCGGCTGGTGGATGGTACCCAGAGGACAAGGACACACTGATCTTTATTTTTTTGTATAACTTTCACCAAAACCTTGAGGTGAATTGGATTTCTCTGTCCAATGCAATGTGATTTGGGGACACCATGGAATCTTATCACCTCTTGAATGAAGATATAAGCTGTAGTTGAAGCTAAGGAAGTACCTTCCATTGGGATAAAGTTCATCATCTTGGCGAACATGTATTTAACTAAAAAGATGGTGAGAGTTCTACAGTGAAGTCCATTTCTCTGCAGATGACTTGGAATGGACAATGGTCTAAGGAGACCCAAAAGTTTTGCGCTACAGCTTTTTTATTTTTATTTTTATTGAGTAAAGAGGTAAATCCAAAGGAATTTTTTACAGAAATAAGTAACATAGAAAGGGTGGTACAAAACAGATTAATTAGACAGATAACATTGATGGAACGTTAGGCTTGGTAGTGGTTAAGCGACAAAAACAGAAGAGAGTATGTTTCACATCAAGTAAGAGATTGTTGAGCTAAAGCGTTTTCAGCGTGTTCAAAAAATAAAAAGTAAAAGGAAAAAATTTTCCGCCTAAAAGGTTGCGTATCTAAGGAGTCTAAATGACTCATAGTGGTTGTCAAGGGAACTGATTTGAGTTTTTGTGAGGTAAGTGTATAATGTTTGGCAGTCAATTCACAGGTTAGTCACTGTATTGGTGGGGCTTATGTGGTAAGAGTACAAAGTGGTTTGTTGGGTGTGGAAAGACGGTTGAATTCTAAATTGTAGTGTCTTCCAGCTCGGCTGTTTCTTCTGAAGTAGGACTTATCCTTTACGCTAGGTAAGGGGAGGGGAGGGGGAGGTAGCAAAGTGGAAGGGAGGGATTTGGCGGGGGTTGGGAGGGGTGGATAAGGGGGATGGAGTAGCCTTACAGCTCTTACAGTGAGCAAAAGTAGAACTCATTGTAAGAACTACAGTCCTTGACAAGTTTGGGCCACCAGAACATTTGTTGCAACTACTCTTGCATCTTAGCAATGCCAAATAGCAAGTAGGTTCAGGGTACATATGTTCATGCCATCACGCTTCATGTTCTTACATCTGGGTTGGAAGGTTACGTAGAAGTGAAACCTAGAAAAGAATAGGGTCCATCTAGTCTGGAATGGCATCTAGTACCCCTTAAATACTCCAGGTTCTTGTGGTTGGTCAGGATCAGGATAGGATGGGCTGTCTCTTCTAGTAGATAACACCAACTTCACCCTAATGTTCAACAATTCCATGTTACCAATGTCATAATTCCTTTCTGATGGGCTCACTTTCTGAGAGTAAAAGACAACAGGGTGTAAGGGGGCCTTGGGACCAAAATTGCTCCCACTGTGGTTTCTGAAGCATAGAACTGCAGAACAAAAGCCAAGGTAGAACCCGGATGCTTCAGAATAGGAGTAGAGGTAAAATATGCCTTTGGCTTGTCAAAGCAGACTGAGATTCAGGTGGCCATGAAATGGAGTTGTGAGTATTGAGAGACAATTGCATAAAGGTTTGCCAGTCCCAACAAGGATATTGTTAACAAAATGCTGGAAAGTGGCCAGGACATTTCAAAGCCCAAAGGGAATCATAAGATACTCAAAGTGCCCAAACCTGGTACAGAAGGCCATTATCCATTCATGCCCTGCCCAAATTCTTGTCAGGTTATGAGATCCAAGCAGGTATAACTGGGTGAAGTTCTTGGCAAATTGGAGTTTGGAACAGCTCGAGAATGACCAAAAGAGGGTAGTTAAGTGTAAAGGCTGACCGCAGGGTAAGCCTGTATTTGTAGGAGGAGTCAGGCTGCATAAAGCCTGCCCTCCTCTGCCTCCTTCTCGTTGGACGTCGGATCTCGTATCCCACCCACCCATTCCCCTTTTTCTTTTAATTTCATTCTTTACATTTCATACTTGGGTATGCCCCCTTTAGGCATACTGACCACGTGACCTTTGGCACACTTCAGGTCTTTGTTTCCTTGTTGCTCTTTGTTCCTTTCCTCATCATCCACAGAGTGACTCTGAGTACAAATAATAATGCCATTGGTCATGGATTTGTGGAAGGCTGGATGAATCCCATTTTTAGGTTCCTGTTCTTACACTCCTTAAGAGTAGCCATTTCTGGTTTGGACAAGTGATAGATCTGGCCATATAGAATGTCCACGATGAGATGGAGCTCAATTTAGCAATTATTTATATGGAGTGCAGGGAGAGATTCCAGCCATTTTTTGTCAAAGACATGCACTAATATGCACGGGAAATATTGTTCTTCTTTCCTATGTCTAAGGAGAAGAGACTTCCAGGATTAAACAAACAAAACTGATGACAGTAATCAGAAAAATAGAAGGAAACTTCTCCTGAGGGCCAGTTAATGGTGGGGTTGTGAACCTGCAACCAGATAATTCCCACAACCACAGTAAGGATAGAAGTTAGTCTGATGGAGACCCAGACTGTATTTATTTTGGTACATCTGTAAGTCCCTGCCCCGGTTCTTCTATGATAGAACAACTACCCATGGGCTGGTAGCCCCTCTACCTCTGCCGTATTGTCCCCAACTCCTTGCCAGAGGCCTTCCGTAGACATCCCCTAGCCCTCATATTCAAGAGAAGGGAATGTCTGCACAAACAGTACAGTTTATGCACTTTACTGATGTTCTTCAGGAAATGACAGTACACTTCACATCACATCGACATACTAGTCGGGGACGCTTGGCATTGCTTTGACAATCACACATATGGTGGATGTACCATAGCAGTTACTATGTAAAAGCAACACACTCAACTTTTCTCTTAAGCAATCTTCTGTTTCACATAGTCTCTCTCTCCTTGGGAACACCACAGTGTTGGGACCCATCTTCCTGTAGACTAAATCTGTAGCATTCTACTCTTTTCAAACTGAGATTCACAAGGTGAAGCATCCTACTCTGTCAGCTGAGATTAACAAGGCACCTTGTATAGTATACCAGTCTCTCCTTTCAAGTCCTACTCCATAACTCTTCCCAACTGGGTATGCTCCCTACAGTTACTCTCTTGTTCTGTTGTTCTTGTTAGTACTCACTCAGCCCATTGGGCTTTATGCATCTATCTCCCGGCTCTCCTGTAGTCGTTCCAAAGACAGGACTGCTGCAACTGCTCCTACTAAATTCTGTACATTTCTCCTGGGACTTCTTCCCTCAGCTGTGTTACACAATAAACTTGAAGCTTGCATGGAGATAGCCACGGGTGTCGTCATATGTGTCACGCTCATTCTCACCAGATTTATATATTTATGGACAATGTATGAATATCTTGGAGCTATATCTTCATTATAAACTTTCATATATAGTATGGGTTTGTGCTGCACTTTCCTCTTTTAATTTGTCTAAAAGGTACCTAAAACCCACTTACATTATTCACTGTTACCACACATACCATTTTGGGACAGAGCCACCCAACAGAAGACTAGCTAACTACACCTGCTTACATATCCATAGGCATCAAAGATCTGATAGCACCTATTCTCTCCAGTGGTGGAAGATAGGGAACCCTGGAAGCATGACAAGCCCCCACACTTCTCTTGTTTTCACTCTGTAACAACGGTCAATCTAAGTGTAAATGATGGGGATAAGGCCAATGGGCCAGCAGAGGGCATAGCTGAGATGGATAAGAAACAAAGGCAGCCTTTAATCTGGAAATACCCTCTCTGAACCAGTGTTAATTTAGTCGACTAAAACAACTAAAACATTTTAGTGGACTAAATCAATAATATTTTAGTAGACTAAAATGTACTGGAGATTTAGTCAACTAAATACGACTAAAATTAAACAATTGCAGAAGACTAAAATGGGACTAAAACTAAACTGCCATTTTAGTCCTAAGACTAAAATTAACACTGCTCTGAACCTCTTCCACAGAGATCCTGGGCTTGGCTGTTTGTTTGCATTGTTAATCAAGTGCAGGACTGTCACTTGTAGCTGGTTGCATGGCTGTGTCCTATCCTACTGTTTTACCACCCATGCTACTGTTATAGGACATCACTGGCAGGTAATGTGGGGGTCATCTGAGGTTTGGAGTCTAATGCCGCGTACACACGATCGGACAATCCGCCCATCTGTGTGCTAGATCACCGAACTTTTGAAATGAACGGACTTGCTCACACACGGAGTAAAGTCCGTTCATTTTGAACGTGGCTCCAGGTAGAAGGAACTAGCGAAGGAAGTGAATGTTGCCGTCTCCATCTGCGACATTGACACCATGCTAGATCTGTCACCTGGTATGGATTTAAAGGGGAACCCCTATGCCGAGAAAACGGTGTAGGGGTTCCCCCAAAGTCCATAGCAGACCCTTATCCAAGCACACAGCCGGTCGGTCAGGAAAGGGGGTGGGGACTAGTGAGCGCCCCCTTCTGAGCTGTACCTGGCCACGTGCCCTCAACATGGGGGGTGCTTTGGGGAAGGGGGGCCCTGTGGCCCCCACCCCAAAGCACCTTGTCCCCATGTTGATGAGGACAAGGGCCTCTTCCCAACAACCCTGGCCTTTGGTTGTCAGGGTCTGCGGGCGGGGGGCTTATCAGAATCTGGGGGCCCCTTTTAATAAGGGGGCCCCCAGATTCCGACCCCCTACCCTATGTGAATGTGCTCCAGGGGTCTTCTCTTCTTCCATCTTCAGGGGTCTTCTCGCCAGACTCCTCCACTGTCTTCTGCTAGCTCTTTTACTAGCGGAGGAGCTCGGCTTTCTTCTTCATCGCCGCCGCCATCCAGGGGTCTTCTTCTGACTTCAGGGGTCTTGTCCTGCTCTTCGGGGGTCTTGTCCCACTCTTCGGTTCTTCTTACCTTTCTTCTTCCTGCTCTTTTACTAGCGTTGGCCTGGTCTTCTGTCGCTTTCGCTGCCACTGCCTTCTGTTTCTTCTGCTTCTTTTTCTTCCTTCTTCTGGCCGTAATGGCAGGGACGCATTGTGTGGCGACTTATATAGGGACAAGGAGCGGGGTCACCGAGTGATGTCACATGGTGACTCCGCCCCTTATGATGTCACCGTCCCAGAATCCTCCGGGACTGTCCATACCCCATACTCATTCACATAGGGTAGGGGGCCAGAATCTGGGGCCCCCTTTTAAAGGGGGCCCCTGGATTCTGATAAGTCGCAAGGCCCCCTTCCCCAAAGCACCACCCCATGTTGAGGGCACGTGGCCTGGTATGGCTCAGGGGGGGGCGCTCGCTCGTCCCCACCCCCTTTCCTGCCCGGCTGCGCTGAGTGCTCAGATAAGGGTCTGCTATGGACTTTTTGGGGGACCCCACTCAGTTTTTTCGGCGTAGGGGTTCCCCTGTAAATCCATACCAGATGACGGGGCTAGCGAGGTGTCAATCTCGCCGATGGAGGCGGCAACATTGATTTCCTTCGCTAGTTCCCTCTACCTGGAGCCACGTTCAAAATGAATGGACTTTTCTCTGTGTGTGGGCAGGTCCGTTCATTTCAAAAGTCCGGCGGACTAGCACATAGACTGGCGGATTGTCCACCGGACTGCCGAGTCCAGCGGACAATTTTGAGTCAAAACTTCTTTCTAAGTCTGCCGGACTTTTGGGAAGAAAAAGTCCGCCGGAGCCCACACATGGCGGATTGTCCGCTGGACCAAGTCCGCAGGATAATCCGATCGTGTGCACGTGGCATAAGTGACCACTGGTCTTCACGAAAGCTCCTGATGGTGGAGATGGATTGGATACATTGTGGTCCTGATTTTCTTTGCTGCACTCTGTCACCAGATTGTATCCTTCAGTATTATCACGCCAATGAGATAGCTTTTTTTAATATTTTAAAAAGAATTGCTGTAAGAAAATATATCATCAAGTCTTTTGTGTCTCTAACACCATTGTAAAGTCAAAATCAAGCTCACGTGAAATAAAGCTGAAAGGGATACCCATCTATTGTTTCATTCCTGTTCTCATACATTTCAACAATTTACTATTCAGCATTTTCTTTGCATCATTTATAGAGAAAAAATGATTCCTTTACAGGAAGCTTGGAAAGAAAAATGGCATATTTAATTTCCATTAAAGAGTTATTCAATCATAACAACCTTCTATTTACCATGAGAAAACAAAGCTTTTCAAAATTGATACTTTAAGAATTTAAAGTCAGATTGCGTCTGCTGATTCTGTCAGGTTAAAATATATAATTTCAGATGCACATTTGTGAATGTTTCATAATATTCTCAGTATTGTACAAAAAATTATATATTTACCAAGTGTTTCCTATTGACTGATAACCGTCTATCAGAATGCCTATAAGAGACTGTACAATCATGCATTTTTAGGGCCTGGAGTTTTAATCCAAACAGTTTGATATCAGATCAAAATAAATTGCTATGTTAGATTTAAGGTAAAAATACACAATAGTGCCATTGTTCATGTTTAACCTGACATTGCCTTTTTTACCTCCAAGGTTGCTAAAACTATTATTATTTAAAAATATATAAAACACACTTTTCAATGAAGAGTACATACTGTATTAATATTTCTATGTCAAGGTATGCACACCTATCATCCCTGTATTACATGAAGGTACTGTTGATTTTACAGACATCCCTTCAATTTCTTTGTTTTAAGAGCGAATGTCTGACAGTTCGAACATGTATCTCAGTTTTTTTCACTGTGGATAGTTAAAGCGGAACTAAACGCTCTCAATCAACATTAATAGTTTGAAATCCTTATGCTGCTAGCCTCAATAAATAGATAGGAAAGTATTATATATTTTGTTGTTTTAATCTTTTTTTTTACATTTTTAGTTGCTTCTTGGCCTAGGTCTAAATGATTTTGTAAATCCCAGGTGTCTTCATAGACATTTTTGTTTCATCTGAAGGAGGAGGCTTTCCCAGCTACACCTGCATGCCTGAGCTAAGGGCAAATGGATTACAAAAAATAAATGCTGCATGAATCACCTATCCTTACTCAAGATAGCCCCAGCTACAAATGCTAGCAGGGTGTTTTTCAAAGTGATTTTTCCAAAAAAATAAAGCATGGAGACATGGATGAATGGGTGAGTTTACTATGAATATTAAAAATAAATTCTGTGGGCGGCACAGAGGTGTAGGGGGTAGCACTCTCGCCTAGCAGTAAAAAGTGTCGCTGGTTTGAATCCCAACCATAACACTACCTGCCTGGAGTTTGGTAGGTTAATTGGCTTCTGTCCAAAATTGGCCCTAGTATATGAAGTTGAGTTGGGGACCTTGGATTGTTGGCTCATTGAGGGTAGGGACTGATGTGAGTGTGCGATGTATGTGTGGAGCTCTGTGTGAATTAACGGCGCTATAAAAGTACCTTGAATAAATAATAATATAATAGATAAGCATCTTAATGAGACACAATTTACAGGGATAGGGACAATTGTAGACATGCACTCAGGATGGACTGGTGTCTTTATTCAACCTTACTAACTATGTAACTATGAATTAAATAGCATTTTCAGGTTGTGATGCTCAGATTAGTTTAGTTACGCTTTGAGACTGTAAGTGTTGTGCAAAAAAAACTTATAGGCTAGTATATGTTTGCCATTTTTTTATTATTATTATTTAGGTTAAGGGCCACATCAAGAAAACATTGTTTTCAGTTTTCCCATGATACTTGATTTCAAAGTGTTTTTAAAGGTTGTGTGTAAAGAAAAAATATGCAGTATCAGCATCTTCCATCAGTGATGTACAAGCATCCCAAGCACTTAAATGAGTAGACTGATGGATCGGCAGATGAGATCACTACTTCACTTCCAATGGAAAGTTTCATAGACCTGTCAGCCTAACATGGAAACCACAGACCTGTCAGCCTAACATCAATAGTATGTAAACTTTTTGAGAGGATGATAAGGGGCTATATCCTAGAATTTGCTGATGAAAACAGTATGATTAGTAGTAATTAGCATGGATTTACAAAAGGTCGCTCTTGCCAAACCAACCTGTTAACCTTCTAGAAGGAAGTGAGCTTCCATCTGGATAAAGGTAGGCCGGTGTATGTGATGTATCTGGATTTTGCAAAAGCATTTGATACAGTCCCCCACAAATGCTTAATCTACAAACTGAGGTCTGTAGGCAAGTAGGTTTGTTCTTGGACAGAAAACTGAATACAGGGGCACTTCCAAAGGGTGGTGTTAACAACATGTACTTTGAATGGTCTAGAGTGGTAAGTGGGGTACCCCAAGGCTCTGTCCTAGGACCAATTCTGTTTAATTTATTTATAAATGATATAGAGCATAGGATAAATACGAGATTGAGTGTAGCTCAATCTCAGTGTTTGACGAGGACACAAAAATGATTAGTGCAAAAACATCACAGTAGGATATAGAAGCCTTACAAGAGGACCTAAATAAATGAATGAAGTGGGCAACTTTATGGCAAATGAGGTTTAACGTTGAAAAATGTAAAGTAATGCACTTGAAGGATCTCAGCATCTTAGTAGATAACAGACTGAGCAAAAAAAAAGGGATTTACTCCAGAGATAGAAAGATAATTCTACCACTTTATAATATTCTGGATTGGCCACATATGGAGTATTACGTCCAATTCTGGTCACCAATCCTCAGAAGGGATGTGCTGGAACTGGAGAGAGTTCAGAGAAGAGCAACAAAATTAATACGAGGAATGACTACAAGCGCTATATTTATTCTCCCTGGAAAAGAGTTGCTTGAGAGGAGATATACAATTATCTCATTGGTAATCCCAGTGTAGGTAGGAAACTATTCAGTCTCAGGGAGCGTAAGAGGACACAGCGCCACACAATGAGATTGGAAGAGAAGTGGTTTGACCCTTAGTTGCATAGTGGTTTTTTCACGGTCAGGGTGGTAAGGATGTGGAATTCTCTTCCACAATCAGCGTTGTCAACATAAAGTATTGATAGTATTAAAAGACTCTTAGCCCTTGTACACACGGTCGGACATTTTGACGGAAAATGTCCGATCGGACCGTGTTGTCGGATAATCCGACCGTGTATGGGCTTCATCTGTCTTTTTCCGTCGGAATGTCCAACCAACAAAGTTTGAGAGCTGGATATAAAAAAATTTCTCTTTGATCCACAAATCTAATGCAACTGTTTGCCATTATCATAGAAGTTTACTGCAAGAAAGATCACAGGTCCCTTTGAGCACAACAATGCAAGTAAAGTAGACATTTGAACACCTATTCCCCAATGTTTGCATTTGTTCCTAGTAAGTAGCATATACTCATCTTCTAATTTTCCAATTCTCAAATATGCAATGCCCTTGGTGTACAGTATATGCTTTATCACTTCAAATCTCATGGATGGTATTAATTCTTTATTCATAAGAATAGAACCATCCAAAAGGTATGCAAACATGGTGTAGTACGATCATATACAGCAACATGTTATGAGGCATCAATTCAGAGTAGGGTCTATATGGTACAAACATAGCTGTCTTTTCTCTCAAATTACCTTTTTATAATTTTAGAGGTCTTGTAAGCACCTAAGAAGAGAAAAAGAGACAATAGCAGGGGGACATGTTTAGGAAAGTGAATGAGATTGAAAGACACATGGATATGGGCCAGTAGTAGTATACAGAAAGGGAGTGGGTTGGGGCCTGGAGGGGGAAGGAAAACAAGGGAAATAAGGGTTGTCCAGTTACCCCTCTCTCCTCTCATTCTCCAGGGAATCAGCTCAGTGTATTTTGATAATCATTAGGGCTCAGGGTGAAGTCTCTAGTGAGGAAGCTAGTAGAGTTAGATTCCTGTGCAGGAACCATCCAGATGTTCCAATGTTTCTCATCTTGCTACCATAGTGAGTTGTTTCATGTGTTGTATTTCTATGATCTTAGCCTGCCACAGTGGGATAGTAAGATGAGAATGTTCTCTCCACTTTACTGGAATGCAAGCTTTGGCTGCAGAGGTGTTTAAGCAATGACCCCTTGTATTTCTTAATGGAAAGCAGTGTACCATGCAGTAAGTAGGCTGCTGGAGTTCTTTCTAGAGGCACAAATCTAAGGATCTTTGCAATATGTTCCACAGAACCTCAGACTTTCCTCAACTTGGGGTAGTGCTAAACGATAAGAAGAAGGGTTCCCTCTACCTTCAAACATCTCCAACAATGGTTGGACACTTCAAGAAACATGAGGTGCAGAAGACTGGATTTTCTTTTCCATCTGATGAAATATCTCATGATATTTGCAGGCAATAGAGGCTTTATGTGCAAAAATGACTGTGCAGTCCTATCAAGTGTGGGTGAAAACTTTGGTTTACTTTTAATCTCTTTTGTCGGTTAGAAGGGCATGAAAGTGTGACAAAGAATGTTCTTTCAAGGCCTAATTGCACTAAGTAAGTGAGGCCATGTAGGAAGCTGCTCAATTGAGCCAGTCTTAGGAAATCTAATTGGGGCATAAATTTGGTCTCTAACCCCCTTCTGGTCAAAGGGTGATTGCCCCCTGAGCAGTGAAGGAGGTGATAAAGCCCCTTCTGTATGAGAGCATTAAATTGCTGTTCGGATCTGATATGTCCAAATTCTCCAGATACTAAGACAGGGAACATAGGTCCAAGCAATGGTGATCGCAATATTATATGAAATATTCCTCTAAGATTTCAGAGTGTTGCAGATAATAGGAAGTGTTTGTTAATAGCCATATGGTCCGAAAGGTTGGGAAGCCATGGGAGTTCTGCTTATGGGGAAGCAAACAGGACTGTTCCAATTTGACCCATGGTTTATAATCAGATTGCGTACACCAGTCAAGTAGTCTCTTTTTGTTGCTTTATTAGATGCGATTGGGTTAGAAAACCCATGCCCCACTCAGTTTTAGTAAAGTCAAGATTGAATGTTTAATGCGCATAGCCTTTCTCCCTCATGAAGGAATTTTGTTTGCAAACCTTTTAGAAAACCAAGAGATAGTGGAATGGGAAGGGCCTGCATCAGATATAACAGCCGGGGAAGAACTTTCATTTAATAATACTGTTGCTGCCAAACCAGGTAAACACTTCTTGTCCCACCTTTGTAACTCTCATTTGAATATTATAGCTAAGGGATTTAAATTGAATTTATAAACTTTCCAGAGGATTATAGGAATGTTAGTTCCAAGGTAGAAAATGTAAGAGGTAGACCCTCTGAATGGGAAATGTTTACTGATTCAACGACGCATGTCATTGTCCATATCAATTGCCATAGCCGCCGACTTGGAATATTTTTATCCTAAGTTTGGACAGAGACCCAAAGCGAGTAAGTTCATCTAATAAATTGGAAAGAGGTGTTAAAGGAAATGGAATTGAGAAGAATGGCAATGTCAGAGTGACAAAAAGCACATCCAAAAAGTACAATGTCATCCATTGTTACAAACATTTTAGTTAGCATTTAGAAACAAACAGCAAGCAAACTGCAATGTACAAACAATTTATAACAAACAATAATTTTAAAAGCATGAGCCTATAAACTATACCTGTACATAAGTGGTGGAATGATCAGCTGAAACTTCTTAGGTTGGGTTTACCAGTAATGCTCCATACACACGAGCAAAATTTCCGTTGGAAAAATCTTCAATGGCTTTTCCAACGGAATTCCGCTCAAGCTTGGCTTGCATACACACGGTCACAAAAAAGTTCTCTGAACTTTTGACCATCAAGAACGCGGTGATGTACAACACTATGATGAGCCGAGAAAATGAAGTTCAGTGCTTCTGAGCATGCGTCAAATTGTTTCCAAGCAGGTGTAGGAATTTTGTGCGTCGGAAATGCTACAGACAATCGGAATTTCCCATCTGAACTTTTTCCATCGGAAAAATAGAGAACCTGCTCTCAGTCTTTTGCTGGCGGAAATTCCACCAGCAAAAGTCCGATGGAGCATACATACGGTCCGAATTTCTGACCAAAAGCTAACATCGGACTTTTGCTGGCGGAATTTCCGATCATGTGTACGGGGCATAAGCATGCTAGAAAATGTCATGAATTTAATTACACAATTTATAGTTTGTATTTAAAAACAAACAGCAGTGAAACAATGTACAGTATTCTGGTGTTTTTGTTGTTTTCCATAGAGCAATAAATAAAAAGAATACACTCATATTTCCTAATAGTAGTCGACAGGGATCAAAAGGATACAATAACCAATTATTTGACATTTTGTAGAATTTATTGCAGCAACTTCTACATTCACATATTAGCTTCTAAAATGAAAGTAACTGATTACCTATTTTCTTTCATCAAGGGAAGGGAGCAATCCAATTTAGAACAATTTACTGACCGGAAGGAGCAGATTGTGTAAAGACGTTAAACTCATTCAACTTCCTAATGCTTTGTGGGGTCAAATTAATGGTTGTTTTCAACTGCAGTGATGAGAAAATTCAAAGGAGTGGAATGGAAACATTTTTTTGAACAAACAGATTTCTAACAATGAATGTAGTTTTCGTTTGGGGAAGTCTAGTCATTCCAAAATCGAATGTTAAAACATATGAAACTTTAAAGTACTTTTAAACAATGTTTGTCATATCATCAAACATACCCAGAATGATGGTACCAATGTTTGTACAAATATTCCTATGGCCATTTGTTCAAAAATCTACTAGCATATGACCATCTTAAGCCTCCTGCCCTAATGTTTCCATCTCCCTAAACCCTCACCCAGGGCCACTATTGGTGCTTTCACACTGCAGGGGTGCAGCACAGTGTACCTTCGGTTTTTGTGTGGGCTAACCATACTTTCCCATAGACTTCTTGTAGATCATTTTTTTAGAGCATTTTTGGTGCATTTTCTAAAAGCTCACCAAAATCTTGCATGCTGCATCTTTGGTACACTTTCATAAAATGCACCAAAACCACACAATCTAATAGAAGTTTGTGGGATAGCACGGGAAACCCACGCGAAAACGGTAAGTACACTGCATTGCGGCCAAACCACAGTGTGGCGGTGTGAAAGTCTCCAGATCAAGCACTTAGTAGTAGTGTGAGGAAATTAGTTTTTCTACTATTTTTTACATAAATGAGGGTCTACATTATGCCTTCATCCTGACAACTCATGTTGCCATCCACAGTGCCTTGAAAAAGTATTCATACCCCTTGCAATTTTACAAATTTTGTCATGTTACAACCAAAAACTTAAATGTATTTTATTGGGATTTTATGTGATAGACCAACACAAAGTGGCACATAATTGTGAAGTGGGAGGAAAATGATAAATGGTTTTCAATTTTTCTTTACAAATAAATATGTGAAAAGTGTGGTGTGCATTTGCATTCAGCTCCCCTGAAACAATAATTTGTAGAACCTCCTTTCGCTTCAATTACAACTGCAAGTCTTTTTGGGGATGTCTCTACCAGCTTTGCACATCTAGAGAGTGAAATTTTCCATATGACAAATGTGGAGAATTTCAAGGCGTGTGAATACTTTTTCAAGGCACTGTATTTTGAGTAATTTTACTACGGAACTACACTCCTCTATTGATTACCTGAATTTGATGTATTTACACTTTGTACCCTTACGCATACGTTATATCTGCATTAGACCTTTATCATATTTCCCCATACTGTATCTTCACATTGTATTATATTGTCATTGGCCTTACCTGGATACGGTTTGTTGGATACTTTTTTAGCTAAATAAAGAATTTGAAAAAAAGAACACACTAAATTTTGCTCATCCCTAGTTCACTCACAGCTCAGTTTTAAAGGAGGTATAGTTTCTTGTGTTTTAGTCAGCTGCCCAGTATTTCAAACAACAGATATCAGAATTAATAAAAAGAGATGTAACAAAAATAAAAAAAGAAACGTTCTTTTTCCTCTGTATAGAGTGTAATGTGAGCATAAAGAAGGTAAATAAATGGAGTTGCACTTTGGTGCCCTGATGTGATGGGCCCTGGGAGCACTTGCACTCTCTACACCCCCTGTAGTTACAGGTTAGCTTTTAACTATCAAACGGAGAACAAGTTAATGAAAGGCTTCAACTCAGGTATTGATCTAATCACCGTCATCTTGTAAAAGTGATCAGAGATTTCTTTTGTCACTTTCAGAAGGAACTACTCAGCTTTGATAGTTTGGAGGTGGAGGATGCTTCATAACTGATTTTCCCTCTCCAAGCTTCCCAGCTGCTGTTTTATTTAGCTATCCTGGCTAGATTGCCTACAGCGACTGCGGGCAATGATTCCCCCAGTGGCATGCATGAGCTGCCCAGCTATCCTGCAAAATACATTATGGCTGAATTTGCCCTGAGAGTTTGGAAAGATCTAAGGTCTTAGGAGACTAGGGATGTGTTTTTTTCTTTGTTTCAGCTAGCAGTATAAGCCTGTGGCATTTTAAAATGCAAGTCATTAGCGTCCACAAGGGTGATGTTAATATGTCTGTGTTTCAATCTCAGGACATCTTCCAGTTGCTTCTGCCACAACAATCTCTGCCATCTCAGTGCTTTTCAGGCCCCCTGTGTATTGTGGAAGCTTTGCAATGCCAGCAGGAATCACTGTTGACATCAGCTGAAACCGGTTTCTACCTGATTTATTCGCAATGTGTTTGCTGGCACCAGCTTTGAAAGTCATTCCCTTAGTAAAAGCAAGGCCAAGTAAAAATTAGTTCAAAAGGAGAGTGGACAGATAGCTGTGTCTATATGAATTGTTTCTAATACTTTTTTATTTTTATTTTTTTGCATAGATACACAAAACCAGAGAGCTCAAAGCTTGCTGGGGCCCCAGTTATTGGAGGAAATGCACCAAACTGTTTATAGTAACAGTAACTTTTGGGATAATCGTGGTTCCAATTACAGACAGTCTAGGGCTGCATACAGCCTAAAGATTGGTGATCAAAAAGATTACACAGATCCAGTGGTTTCCAACATTGGTTGTACCACCTCCTTGTGGGCAGTGGCAAGATTCTGAGGAGTGGAGAGAAAAATGGAGCAGTATTGTACATCAGAACCAAGGGAGCAAAAAAAGGTTTATTCCCTAATAAAGTCTATATGAAAAAAATCTGTCTGCAAAAACAACACATACAGTGCTATTAGACAAAAAAAAAAAAGTCATATGTTGCAGCTTGCCGATCTTTGAATTTGGGGGCTGCTTTCAAACTGATTCACATGTGGGCGGATCGGAGCGAAGGCCCCATAGAGTAGAGTGGGCTGTATCTGTACGCTCTCCATATGAAGAGCGGACATGGACCTGTCATCAGCCGGTTGCTCCACTCATTGTGGCTCGTGGTCGGTTACCAAGTCACTTTACATTGTAAGCTCTTCTGAGTAGGGCCCTCTTAACCACTTGCCGACCAGTGCACGACGATGTACGTCGACAGAATGGCACGGGCAGGCAAATGGGCGTACATGTACGTCCCTTTAAATTTGCCGCCCTGCCATCGGGAGCGCGCCGCTGGTGGCGCTCTCCCGCGCTGGTCGGGACCCCCGTGAGTCCGGTCGCGGGACCCGCGGACTCGATCGCCGCGGGCATCCCCGCGATCGTCTCACGGAGCGGCCGAATGGAGAAGTGCCGTTGTAAACAACATTTCTCCATTCTGCCTAGCAACTAGTGACGCTGATCTCTGCTCCATGTGATTGGAGCAGAGATCAGTGTTCACTAAATGAAAGCCCAACCCCCCCACAGTTAGTAACACGCCCCTAGGAACGCTTAACCCCTACACTGCCACCCACTGGTTAACCCCTTCACTGCCAGTGTCATTTACACAGGAATCACTGCATTTATATAGCAGTGATTACTGTATAAATGACAATGGTCCCAAAAATGTGTCAAAAATGTCCGATGGGTCCCCCACAATGTCGCAGTCACAATAAAAATCGCTGATCGCCGCCATTACTAGTAAAAAAAAAAATTATAAAAAATTATTAATAAAAATGCTATAAAACGATCCCTATTTTGTAAACGCTATAACTTTTGCGCAAACCAATCAATAATCTCTTATTGCGATTTTTTTTACCAAAAATATGTAGAAGAATAGGTATCGGCCTAAACTGAGGGAAAAAAATGTTTTTTTATATATTTTTGGGGGATACTTATAACAAAAAGAAAAAAATAATGCGTTTTTTTCAAAATTGTCGCTCTATTTTTGTTTATAGCGCAAAAAATAAAAACCGCAGGGGTGATCAAATACCACCAAAAGAAAGCTCTATTTGTGGGAAAAAAAGGACGTCAATTTTGTTTGGGAGCCACGTCGCATGACCGCGCAATTGTCAGTTAAAGCGACGCAGTGCCGAATCGCAAAAAGTGATCTGGTCTTTGACCAGCAAATTGGTCCGGTCTGAAAGTGGTTAATCCTCTTGTATTTTATTGTATTATTACTGTATTGTCTCCTTTTTATATTGTAAAGCGCTGCATAAAGTGTTGGCACTATATAAATCCTGTATAATGTTTAGAGAAAAGAGAGCAAAGGGCGGGACTTTATATGAGGCTCACGGAAGCAAAAACTTGAATTTAGATAAAAACAGGTTTTAATAAATTTAAATAGTCATATATTTACATATTATTGCACATAGCTATATATTAATATTTTCTATTTCATCAAGATATACATTCCAACAAGGACTTAATTACAAATACATGAAGAACTTGATATTTGAAAAACAAAAATAATATACAGATGTGACACATTAAAGTGTCACTTAGAAGAAATAACAAAAACAAGGTGAAATAGGTCAAGATGGAACGTCCATACATGGTTGAAAATTGTGTACACATAACTGTAGTTGAAAGCTCTATGCGTTTCGGTACCTTATAGCCACTCATCAGGAGCAAAACCGTAATGGTAACCTATAGATACAGAAAACAACCATATTTTAAGTGGTTCGGGAAAAGGTGGACAAATGTACAATATGAAAACCCCCCACATATTACCCACGGACTTACAGGTATATCTGCGCAATGGTGGTGCAGCCAATAAGATTCAAGCCAGCCAAAAATGCCATGTCCTGGGCCTGAGGGAGCACGTCCGGGCGACACACAAACAGCACAGACAGCACCCCGAGTAGGTCAGGGTGTAGGAAGCGGCACAAGTAAAGTGATGAAATTGGGGTGGCCCCTAAAAGGGGGACCTCTAAAAAATAAACAAAAAAAAATTCAAATGTGAATTTTTTTTGGTTGTATAATAATAAACTTAAGTGACCCTCACTCTTCAAAAGGTTGGGCATCCCTGCTTTAAGGAATTATCCCGATCAGCTGACTCAGAAAAGCCAGTCATTTGAAGAATAGATAACCCAGCCCCCTTTCCATAAAGAGATGGACTCACAGCAGCCATATTGTCAGTGTGTTGGAGATGTTAGGGAGAGCTGATAATTATGTGTAGGGAGATATACTTTTTAAAAACATTGTATTTTTTATAATTATTTTTTTTTTGTTTTTTTTATTTATCATTTATTTTATTTATTATTTTAATTTTGTCTTTGGTACATGCCCCCCACATCAGCAGTGCCTAGTTTCCAATGCATTTTGTTTGACTTATGCCGCGTACACACGATCGGATTATCCAGCGTACCAGAATTTTAGCGGACAATCCACCCGTGTGTGGGCTCCGGCAGACTTTTTGTTCCCAAAAGTCCGGCAGACTTAGAAAGAAGTCTTGACTCAACTTTTGAAATGAACGGACTTGCCCACACATGGAGTAAAGTCCGTTCATTTTGAACGTGGCTCCAGGTAGACGGGATTAGCGAAGGAGGTCAATGTCACCGCCTACATTGGCGAGATTAACACCTCGCTAGTCCCGTCACCTAGTATGGATTTAAAGGGGAACCCCTATGCCGAAAAAAGTTGTGGGGGTCCCCCCAAAGTCCATAGCAGACCCTTATCCGAGCACGGAGCCCGGCCAGTCAGGAAAGGGGGTGGAGACGAGCGAGCGCCCCCTCTCCTGAGCCGTACCAGGCCTGCGGCCCCCCCACCCCAAAGCACCTTGTCCCCATGTTGATGAGGACAAGGGCCTCTTCCTGACAACCCTGACCATTGGTTGTCGGGGTCTGTGGGTGGGGGGGCTTATCAGAATCCGGGAGCCCGCTTTAATATGTACCCCTACCCATTCACCTGGGGGGAAAAAAAGTGTTAATAAAAAACACAACACAGGTTTTCAAAATACTTTATTAGACAGCTCCCGGGGTCTTCTTCCGCCTTCGGGGGTCTTCTCGCCGGACTCCTCCGCTATCTTCTGCTCTTTTGCTAGCTCTTTTACTACTGGTGGAGCCCCGGCTTTCTGCTTCGTCGCTGCCGCCGTCCGGGGGTCTTCTACCTACTTCGGGGGTCTTATTCCAACTTCGGGGGTCTTGTCCCGCTCTTCGGTTCTTCTTGCCGGGACTCCGCTTTCTTCTTCCAGCTCTTTTACTAGCGTTGGACCGGTCTTCTGTCGCTGTCGCCGCTGCCTTCTGCTTCTTCTTCTTCTTCCGATGTTGACACGATGCTCTCTCTGGCCGTAATGGCAGGTATATCCATACCTTCGAATCCATACCAGGTGACGGGGCTAGCGAGGTGTCAATCTCGCCAATGGAGGCGGCGACATTGACCTCCTTCGCTAGTCCCGTCTACCTGGAGCCAAGTTCAAAATGAACGGACTTTACTCCGTGTGTGGGCAAGTCCGTTCATTTCAAAAGTTCGACGGACCCCCGCCATAGTCCGGCGGCTTGGCCGCCTGACCTAGTCTGCCGGAAAAGTCAGAGGGTGTGGACATGTGTGGGCAGGTCCGCTTGTTCGGACCTCTGCTGCAAAGTCCGGCGGGTTATCCGCCGGATAGTCTGTTCATGTGTATGCGGCATTATAAGCACTACAAATGTCAAGAATTAAATAACAAGATTCATACCCAACAAGGTTTGCAAAATCCGGTAATTGAACCCAAGCAGATTGGCTCACTCCTACCACTAGCTACAGGAAATAAAAAAAAAAAAAAAAAAAAAAAAAACAATATTATCTCTAATTTTCTTATTTTTTGCTTAACCAGCACCTACTCAGATTTATCTAGAGATTGATCATTTCAATATATTTTATATTTAATTAATTGTGATATAGCCATGATTTTTTTTCCCAACAAAACCTGGCGTAAACAACCCATGCGATGGAAGGTTTTCTTGTATTCCAAACATCATAAATAACATATCCAAAACTTTACCAACACAGACCTAGAATTTCTGCAATCCTTTTTATTTTAAAATTTCTATCTATTGGGGTCTCTGAAGAATTCATACATTCAGGCACTCAGCAATGTCAAATTTCTCTCTGGAGATGTAGCGTGCAATCTGGGCACTATAGTTGGTCATTTTAGGATCTTTATGATATTGTATTCTTTATTCTATTAGACTCCCACAGTTTAACTTGACTTGTGAATTATGTAAGCCAGCTGTACAGAACAAAATAAGGGAGGGAGAGACCATCTTTCCTTTTTATTGACAGCTGAATGACCTGTAAGATACCCGATCATGGCTCTGTTCCCTGTGGAGACATTAATTCTCCTCTCTGACTTTTTGTATATTTCACAATCGTGAATGATCTTGTATCTTCACAGCTCAAATGACAAATTTATTTCTAATATTCCAGTGGGATCTCTGTTGGCTGAACTTCTGATTGACGCATATTTGTACTAGATTACTTCATAGCTGCAATTTCACACAGTAAGTTAAGCAGGTACTTCCTTCCAGGAAACTGCTTGTATTTCTGAAGGCTGTGCTCACAAATCTGTACACCCATAACATTTTTACCATAAAAGTCCCCCTGCTGAACATCATGGGCCAAAGCCAGGCAATCGGCCCATGATAACAAAGCTTGGTAAGAAGCTGGGCCACAAGGATGATTCCTACTAGGAATCAGCAAAGTAATGTGGGCAAAACTGATTTTGCCATGAATTTATCAAATTTTCACCAAGCTTCAGAAAGTTGCTTAGGTGAAAGCTGTTCGAAACTAAATCATGTACTTTTTTTTTCTTCATTTTCCTTCTTTTCCACTATTTTGGGCATTTGATTGTTATTTGTGTAATGTTACTTTAACCACTACAGCCCCGGAAGAATTTACCCCCTTTCCTGACCAGAGCACTTTTTGTGATTCGGCACTGGGTCGCCTTAACTGACAATTGCGCGGACGTGCGACGTGGCACCCAAACAAACTTGATGTCCCTTTTTTCCCACAAATAGAGCTTTGTTTTGGTGGTATTTGATCACCTCCACGGTTTTAATTTTTTGTGCTATAAACAAAAAAAGAGAGGCAATTTGAAAAAAAAACACAATATTTTGTACTTTTTGCAATAATAAATATCCCTATTTAAAAAAAAAAAAAAAAGCCATTTTTTTTCTCAGTTTAGGCCAATATGCATTCTACATATATTTGGTTAAAAAAAAAACGCAATAAGCGTACATTGATTGGTTTGTGAAAAAGTTATAGTGTCTACAAAATAGGGGATAGATTTATAGTATTTTTTTTTTTTACTAGTAATGGCGGCGATCTGGGATTTTTAATTGTGACTGTGACATTATGGTGGACACATCGGACAATTTTGACACATTTTTGGGACCATTGTCATTAATACAGTGATCAATGGCTATAAAAATGAATCAATTACTGTAAAAATGTCACTGGCAGTGAAGGGGTTAACACTAGGGGTTAACTGTTCCCTGGTGATTCTAACTGAAGGAGGGAGGGGACTGACTAGAGGAAGTGACAGATTGTGGTTCCTACCAAATAGGAACACACGATCTGTCACTCGTGTCAGAACAGAAGCGGCACAAGTAAAGTCAGAACAGAACAGAACAGGGAAGTGTGTGTTTATACACACTCATCTATGTTCTTAGTCTCCTGGTCACGATCGCTTGTGGCTGACGGTCATCGCGACTGTCGGCCATGAGCATCAGCACCCCCGCTGTGCATCTGGTGCGCGCCTGCTATCACGACCCCGCGAGCCGACAGATACAGTAGCTATGCCGGCTCACGCAGGGGAGCCAACCTGCCGCAGTATAACTGCGGTTGGTCGGGAAGCGGTTAAAGGGTAACTTTACTTTCATGGGGAAAAAAATAGCAAATAAAGAAAAAATAATATAGCATATACAATTGCGACACAAGTCATAATTGAATCTTATTAAAAATTACCTTTCCTTTTCAGTTTGCAGCTCTGTAATTTTCTGTAAAATGTAATACAATGCAATATGGCTACCTGGAAGTGACACCCTCCAGAAACATAATTTCCTGCTTGTGTGATTGACTCACTGATTTTCCCAGAGGTCTGCACTAAGATACAAGTCAGATATCAGGCATCCCCTGCAACAAAGATTTCATTTTTGGTGAGATGTTCCCAATAGGAAACCACGTCTAAAGGGTTTTATGCCCAGCAGCTTTCCTCATTAGTGCCCTGCAGCGGCTGCAGCTGATTGATAATTATGAAAAAACACTCCCATTAGATTCACTTTCCCACATACAAATACACAGGGATTTCTTCAGAATAACAAAAGGTATGAATCTGCAACAAAGTTTGTTAAAATCGCCAGTGACAAGACGGGTTGGGGGTTTCTCTACAATATTGAATGGTGGGGCACATAAATTGTATCCTCTGGAGAGTGTGGGTAGTTTTTCACATGGATCCTTGTGATTTTGGTTGCTTATGGGTGGTGGGGGGGGGGGGGGGTTGTGTCTCATCTGAGAAGGCGTTGTGGGTCAGATTGGCAAGCATTACAGAAAATGTTCATACACGTGTTCAAATGTTATGCACTTCTTTTTTTGTGTACTTGTACTTGTTTGTTTTATTTTTTGGGATGGCTCATTGTATCGTAATGGGCGGTCCTTGAATGTTTTATTGTATGCTGTATGTGTTTTTTTAAAACAATAAAAAGAATTATCAAAAAAAAAAAGAGTTTGTTAAAATCCCTGCAATGTACATGATCACCCAGATGGTAACGTTTTTTTTTCAAGAGAGGTGGAGTTACTCCAATTTTTTTTGTTTTATTTGTATGGTCTGTTTTTGTCTTTTTGTGAAACAAAACGTAAACAAATGAAGTATCACTCTCCTTCCTTGTTCCTGTACCTCCAGGCTTCCTATACCCCTGGGTGTTGGCAATGTTTCTGTCTTTTTACTGCAGCGTCATGGCTGATGATATCATAGTACTTCATCTCTTAAAGGGGCTGCACCTATTTAAAAGATTAGCCTCCATGTGTCCAGTGCCTTGAGCAATGTTTCTACTTGATTTTGAGCTCCTTCCCTATGCACTTATTTTCTGCCTGTTTTTCTTTTGACTGACTTCTATTAACCTGGCCTGCATTCAGTTTTTTCTTCATCTCTGTCATGTTCCAGTCTTCTACAGTGAGATCTGGAGTCCTGCTGCCTAATCTGGTCTGCTGTTCATCCAGTACGCTCCTGTGCTGGGTTCTACTGTTTTACTGATTAGTCTGATTTGTTGTTTCCTACTGTATGCTCCTGCTCTGTGTCTCAGCCTGCACCAGTGTGCTATGCAGTCTTCAGTCCCTCTCAACAGTACAGTTTCTGTCTCCACCACTGCCACTAGAATGCCTAAACACTTATTTGCTTCTGCTAGTGCAAATCAGTCTCCACATGTTAAAGCAGTGTGAACAGAAGGATCATGACCTGGGGTGAGTACGCCATCCAAGGCTCTGTGAGGGGTTCTTTGTGGAACACCAGCTGGCCCTTAGAATCTATGCCCTGGAGATCTCATGTCACCTGCTCACACATGAGTTCACCTTCAAGACAAATTGCACATGCCATGAGCTTTTCGATGATACTATGTAACTGAGGGCTCAGAGGAGCAAATCCCAACAACCAACAGTGAATTATTCTGTTTTTGCAGGATCATTCTGCCCATCTCAATCATCTGCAAGCTGCTGTTACCCCTACTCCCTCATCCACAGCTCCATCCTTAGCAGCCACTGCACTGCTAGTGGCAGCTGTAACCTCCAGTTACCACCCCCCTCTACTGCCTCACTTCTTTGGAAACCCCATAGAATGCATTGGCTTCATTAATTTGTGCTTTATTCACTTTGAACCTTTTGGCCTACAGCTTTCCTACAGAGATTTCACTTCTCTCTGCTGAAGCCTTGGCATAGGCCTCTCCTCTGTGGGAACCTAATGACTTGATAACCTTCAGTCTCCCTCACTTTCCGGAAACCCTTTAAAAGACCTTTGATGAGCAAGGACAAATGTCTGCTGCTTTCTAGGTACTTTTATTTTGTTAGGACGGTATGAGCTTAGGCCAATATGTGGTCCAATAAGGCCTCAGAATTCTTGTGGAATAAAAAAGCCATTACCGCTACCTTTTTTCAAGGTTTATTCAAATGCATAAAAGAGAACTGTTCCATCTCTAACACCCTGAAAGTATTGGTCTTGCTTTGCATTAAATTTGATGTTTGTTACTAGGAGTGAGCCATCAAAAGGTCTAGACAATGCTGTCCTCCTTCAGGCTTTCTAGCCCCATTTTCCAAAAGGCTCTCAGTCATCCTCTGTCTTCCTCTCTTTAGCTTTAGAAGAACTAATGCAGCTAGGAAGGACTCATCTCGTCCCCGAGGTGCCTCACTCAATGTTTTAATTTGAGGCTGTACCCCTACTGTGGCACCACCTATTGCAGTAGTGCCCTGCTCATCTGAGAGACTCAGGTATAAATCATCTGTAGTGAGGTGACCTAGATGATCTAGTACCTTTTACAGCCAACATCTATCATCTTACCATTTCCATCCAGTAGGACCTTAATTGTTATCAACTTTCCACATATGTTCCTAGCATCTGTGAATTTTAACCCATGGCTTAAAATCCCACTCTTTGTGGTGAAGAGCTTTGTTTTGTCCAGAGGCCACATCCAGTTTCATATCTCCCCTATAGCTTTGTACATTGGATCTTGCTTCAAAAGAAGATATACTTTCTGGTATTGCCTAAATCCACTCATCCTATCATACTTGGCCTTCCTTGGCTGTCACAAAAATGTTTCCCGCTTATAAAAAGATTTACACAGATTAAAAAAAAAAAAGGATGCAAAGGGTGCTTCAATGTGGAAAAAGGGGGGGGGGGGGGCGCAGAAAATTGGGTGAGGGGAAGCATTAGTTGAGCTTTATTTTATGAGACTCAATAAGCTGAATTTTCTATGTCTGAAAATGTATTAAAGCATTTAAGGCCGCATCAAAGTCTTTCAGCTGTGAAAAGTGCTTGCAACGACATAACTGGCAAAAAAAAAAAAAAAAAGAAACTTTATCAAAAAATTACATTTTGCAGCGGAAAACTTTAATGTCACTCAGCTGTCAGTTCTTGGTAAAGCTGGGGAAGTTAATGCATGGCCATCACATCACATTAACAGACTTGTGCTTAACAAGCAGCTCATGTTTTTTCTTTCTTCCGTTCGATAGATGTTAACTATTTTAATCATCTGACGTATTGCAACTCGCAACAATGCTTTCACCAGGCTTTACGAATGGTCGTCACATCTCCTTGCATTACACATCCCAGCAGAGTGACTATTTTTTTTTCCAACCTTCTCTTCCAAGTTGTTACATTAACAAATTTGCACTGATTTCTATCGCTGTCATCTAAAGACCACCATGTAGTAAGCCAGTGAACTTTTACAGCATGCCATGGCTGATGCACTGTCTAATGTCACAAATGTCTGCTTGGATTACTTCACCGGGACTTGAGAAGATTCCGCATTGTGCTCTTGCCTTTGAGCTTAATTTGACAGAATCAGTCCCCACGCTGGCTCATGGCACTTATCAGTTAGTCAGCCTTCCTCAGGGAAGAGAATATAGAGTGCACCATATTCTGTTTTCAAATCAAGCTCTGTCCCCCCAGGAAACAGGGTGCTGCATTATTTAATAAGGTGCCATCAGCCGTACCACCAACCTTAAACAGTCAGTCGTATAAATGGCTGTTTCATGATATTAACTCCTCCATGCCTCCTGTACTTTGTTCTCTTTTCCATTTAATGACTTTGGAAATGGTTCCCTAAGAAAATTAGCGTTATTTTTCAACTATGCTAAAGTGGAAATAAACCAAAGAACAAAAATGAAAGGTATTACAGCTTACCATTCAGATGTGGTGGCTGCATTTGTTTTCGGCAACAAACTTCCTATCTTGGAGTGACAACGCTCACTTGCTGTCTATGGAGGAGCAGCTTTGTTACTCTAGGATGCTCTCCTGCTTTAGACCACAAACAACTTCTGCTCTTGTCCTCTCAATATGATACCATGTAGGTGTTCTATGGTCCATGAAGATACCTAGGAAAACTGCTAAAAATATTAGAAACTTTAGTTTGTGGTGAAAGGCCCTAGTGTACCCCAGAATTGGAAGTGATAGTTTAACACAGATTTTTAACCATTGACACCACTAAGCTTCTAATTTAATCCCTGGTTATCTGCAACTCCCTCGTCATTGGATTACCTTTACGTAAGCTATCCCCCCTTCAGTCCATCATGAACTCATCCACCATCAGACTCATCAGACTCATCCACCTTGTCAACAATTCAGTGTGTACTACCCCTCTCTGCCAATCCCTCCACTGGCTTCCACTCACCCAATGAATAAAATTCAAAATACTAACAACAACTTACAAAGCCATCCACAACTCTGCCCCCCAGCTACATCACTAACCTGGTCTCAAAATACCATCCAAACTGCACTCTTCGGTCTTTCCAATACTTCCTGCACTCTAGCTTCCTTGTGACCTCCTCCCATGCTCGCCTCCAGGACTTTTCCTGAGCTTCTCCCATTCTTTGGAACTCCCTACCGTAATCTGTCTGACTCTCCTAATCTATCCATCTTTAGACGGTCCCTGAAAACCCTTTTCTTTAAAAAATAATCCTATGCTGCTTCTAACTAATACACTGTGTTTTACTTTCTCCATCACCTTATCCCCCACAGTTATTACCTTTTGTATTACTTGACCCTCTCTCAGCTTGTAAGTTATAGCAATCAAGGCCCTCTGATTCCTCTTGTACCAAATTGTATTCTAACTGGAATGTCTGCCTTCATCTTGTAAAACGCTGCGCAAACTGTTGTCATTACATACGTTGGAGGACATACACTTCTTCAGGCAGAGAAGGTAATGTTTATTACCGACTTCCCGAGCACAGAATGCCTGAGGAGCACTTGCCTTTCATGAGGTGTAAGATAAATGGGCCATCTTGCGATCCCCCAAAACCTTGCAGTTATCCAGCTACTGATGGGAGACAGTTTCAGGAAGCTGATAAAAGACACATCCTATCTCACTGTGCCCGTGAATGCAGTCCCACTGTGCCTATAAATGCAGCCCTCACTGTGCACACGAATGCAGCCTCACTGTGCCCATCATTTGCAGCCCCTCCTGTGCACCATGTCCAGGCCCTAATCCCTGTCTGTGGGAAGGTGTGCTGTTGATGCTCGGTATGGTACCTTGCATGCCAGCAGGATATCCATGATAGCCAGCAGCAGGCAGGGCCTGTTCTCGTTTTGGATGGGGACAGTGCTCATTTCAGAGGATCTGTTTACTGTGAGATGGAGTGGTCCCTGGCCACCTGCACCTTCAGCCACCCTCATTTTCCAGCCCCAGTCAGCCTGTCCTCTGGTCCTGGGGAAGTGGAGAGCACTGGGTGGGAGCTAGAGAGAAGGGGAAGCAGAGAGTACTGGCGGGGTTGGAGAGCACATGGGTGGGGGTAAAGAGCAGGGGGGAGTGGAGATCACAGAGGTGGGGACTGGAGAGCGCTGGGGGAACTTGAGAGCACTGGAGGGGGCCAAAAAGAACAGGGGTGAAGAGCACGGGAGGCTGAGAGCACTGGGGAGGGCTAAGAGTGTGGGGTGGGGAAGAGCACTGGGGGGAGCTTGAGAGCACTGGGGAGGCAGAAAAACAGGGCTGGAGAGCACTGGGGGGGGGAGGTACAAAGAGCAGGGGGAGTGGAGAGCAATGGAGGGGAGCTTGAGAGCACCAGTGAGAGCCAGAAAGAACAGGGGTGGAAAGCACGGGGCACTGGAGAGCACTATGGGGGGTGGAGAGCACTGGCGGTGTTGGAGAGCACATGGGTGGGGGCAAAATGCAGGGAGGAATGGAGAGTACAGGGATGGGGAGTGGAGAGTGCTGGGGGGAGCTTGAGAGAGCACTGGAGGGGGAGCCAAAAAGAACAGGGGTGGAGACAGAGAACACTTGGGGGGGTGGCTGGAGAGTGATGGGTGGGGCTTGAGAGCACCGGGGTCAAAAAGAACAGGGGCGGGGAGCACGGGGGGCTGGAGAGCACTGTGGGGGTGGAGAGCACTGGGGTGGGGGCTGAAGAGCACTGGGGGGAGTGGAGAGCACTGGGATGGTGGCTAGAGAAGGATGGGGAGAGCTGGAGAGCAGGGGGGGCAGAAAGAACAGGGGTTTAGAGAACTGTGGGGGGGGGGGGGGGGCTGGAGAGTGTGGTGTGGGAGGAGAGCATTGGGGGGGTCAGGGAGCACAAGGAGAACTGGGGGGCAGTAAAAGAAGTTAGATTGGCTAGGAGGAGAAGCAGAGGATCGGCATATAGAGTAAATGAGCATTGAATGCTTAATTCTCCTCCTCTCCCTCCTGCAAGCATTCAGCGACTGCATGGAGGAATATAGTGGAGAGTGTGGTGGGGGAGGAGAGCATTGGGGGGGTCAGGGAGCACAAGGAGAACTGGGGGGCAGTAAAAGAAGTTAGATTGTCTAGGAGGAGAAGCAGAGGATCGGCATATAGAGTAAATGAGCATTGAATGCTTGATTCTCCTTCTCTCCCTCCTGCAAGCATTCAGCGACTGCATGGAGGAATATAGAGAGTGTGGTGAGGGAGGAGAGCATTAGGGGGGTCAGGGAGCACAAGGAGAACTGGGGGGCAGTAAAAAGAAGTTAGATTGGCTAGGAGGAGAAGCAGAGGATCGGCATATAGAGTAAATGAGCATTGAATGCTTGATTCTCCTCCTCTCCCTCCTGCAAGCATTCAGCGACTGCATGGAGGAATATAGAAAGCTCATTTCCTCTATATGCCTATTCAGGCACACAGGGCGGGCTGTATGGACGGGCATCTTCTCCTGTGGATCACGGAGCTGGTTAGGCGGTGGCGCTGTAACACAGTCCCGCCCCACTAGACTGGCTTGTGTGATAGGTGGAACACTGATTCTATCTACTATCACATGGGCTGGTCTAGGGGGTGGGACCATGTTACAGCGCTGCCGCCGAACACAGACCCAGCTCCGTGACACAGGAGCAGGAGAGAGGGGAGCACTGCAGCCGCAAAGCGGCCCCAGGGCAGGCGGCCTACCGGGAAATATCCCGGTAGGCCAATCCGGCCCTGGCCGCCCAGTGAAGCAATGGGTGGCATACTGTTTGCCACCCCCCCAAAAAAAAATTACCACTGCCCGCCACTGCTGCCCACCCCATTTATAAAAGATTTTTATACTCACATTTTTTCAGGCCTGGTCCAGTTTAATCTCATTATCCCACAGCTCCAGTTCCCCTGTGTCAGTGATCAGCCAGCTAAAGGGGAGAGAAGACAGCTTAAACAACGACTGGGCTATTGGAGTCTGTGAGTGATGCCACGGCTCCAAGAAAATTCCCAGCCAGTGTTGCCAACCTAGCATATTGAAATGAACTGACATGACACCCAAAAATTACTGGCACAGCTGAGTTTTTACATTACAGTTTTAAGTGCAAATTTAGGTATTTAGGCTACAAAAAAAGTAAAATATGCAATTAGCAATGTGATTTAAGGTAGATATTACATAAAAAAAAAAATACATATTTCATATTTTGTTTAGTTATATTAATTAGCTCAGGGACAGAAATTAGAATAGGCAGACATACACACATGACATTGACAGCAGTGTGCAGCAGCACAGATGATGATGGCACCTCATTGACACGACATGTCCCCTCCTGAGTCGCACTGATGGTCTCTCTCCACACCAGGTGGTCCCTTCAGTCCATTCCAGTCCAAACAGCACTGACAGTCCCCCTCCCGGCTTGCCTTGCTCCTGTCACGAGGCTCAGGCAGCTCTGCTCGGCCCCCTTGCACCATGACATCACACGACATGCTTAGGCACCACTTCCACCAGACCCCCCCCCCCGCCAGTGTCACTCAAACAAACTGTAGCAGGCCATATTTTTGACTAGCAACCTTTTACTGTCTCTGACATTTACTGACAGGAGAAAAGTGCCTGTTTTTTGCTGGCTGCCAGTAAAAATACTGACGGTAGGGAACACTGTTTCCAGTCGCTGTCAAGTGCTCCCTGATACAGGGGAGCTGGAGCTGCAGGATCATGTGGCCAAACCAGAGCAGAGTGAAAAAAGTATGTTTACAGAGCTTTGTTGCAGCAGAAAAAGCAGGAGAGGGGAAGAGACATTTTTAATAACAGTTATGGTTAGGCGGGAATTCTAATTTATATATTTTTTTGCACTTGCAATGTTGTTATGAAGTACAAGTCAGGGTTAGGTTATAAAAAAATATTCAAATCTAGGAGCACCATCAAATCTATCATAACCAAATGGAAAGAACATGGCACAGCAGCAAACCTGCCAAGAGACGGCCGCACACCAAAACTCATGTACCAGGCAAGGAGGGCATTAATCAGATAGGCAGCACAGAGACCTAAGGTAACCCTGGAGGAGATGAAGAGTTCTACAGCAGAGACTGGGGTAACTGTACATATGACGATAATAAGCCATACCCTCCATAGAGTTGAGTAGCCAGAAGAAAGCCATTACTTTCAGCAATAAAAACAAAATGGCACGTTTGAATTTGTGAAAAGGCATGTGGGAGACTCCCAAAATGTATGGAGGAAGATGTTATTCTTGAGCAAAACCTGTACCACTCTGTGTGTGATTTGAGGCTAGTATGGAAGTTCACCTTCCAGCAGGACGATGACCCCAAACACACTGCTAAAGCAACATTTCAGTGGTTTAAGGGGAAACATGTAAATGTATTGGAATGGCCTAGTCAAAGCCCAGACCTCAAACCAATAGAAAATATGTGGTCAGACTTAAAGATTGCTGTTCTTGAGTGCAAATCATCCAACTTGAAGGAGCTGGAGCAGTTTTGTAAGGAGGAATGGGCAAAAATCGCAGTGGTAAGATGTGGCAAGCTCATAGAGACTTATCCAAAGAGACTTGGAGCTGTGAAAGCCGCAAAAGGTGGCTCTACAAAGTATTGACTTTAGGGGGGTGAATAGTTAGGCATATTGACTTTTTCTGTTATTTTGTCCTATTTGTTGTTTGCTTCATAATAATAAAAAATCTTCAAAGTTGTGTGCATATTTTGTAAATTAAATGATGCAAATCCTCAAATAATCCATGTTAATTCCAAGTTGTGAGGCAACAAAACACGAAAAATGCCAAGGGGTGAATACTTTTGCAAGGCACTGTACCGTCAGATTGCAAAAGGTGGTTAAAGCGGAGTTCCACCCATTTAAAAGTCAGCAGTTACAAAAAATGTAGCTGATGACTTTTAATAACGCTTACCTGTCCCATGGTCCAGCGACGTGGGGACACGCTCCTCTCCCCCTCCTGTCTGCGGCGCCAGCATTCTAACTGTGTGCTCCTGGATGTGAGCTTGAAATGTGTCTTAGACACAATACGGCCCTCCGCATGGGATAATTCGAGGTCCAAAAACACAAGAGATTGAGTATCATGTACATGAGTAAACGAGGTTGCCCATGTTATTGTTGTTACACTACTGGACAAAAGGGGAAATGGAAGAGGGAGGACCATCCCATATAACGATCACATTATCAATATATCTTCCATAGAAGCCAATCTGAGATACAAAGGGATTACTTCTCCAGATGCATGACTCTTCCCACCAACCCATGATGAGATTGGCATAACAAGGTGCAAAGGAAGCACCCATGGCAGTACCATGCACCTGGAGATAGTAAACCCCAAGATGATCAAGTTAATAAATGTTTTACTTTATTATAAAATGCAAATAATTAAATGATTCATAGAAACTTTTCAAGGCGTCTGCTGATGCCACCTGAGATGCTGGACAGCACCCTGTCTGATCCTTTGGACAATTCTGCCTTGTGCCTTGTTTCTGCTGAACCTTGCACTCCTTGCTCCTTCCATGAACTTTCTACTGACAGATCATTGTGCTCGCTCCAACCAAAATCTTGTCCTTGTCACTCCTGCTGGCATCCGTGTCCCCACTACCACTTGATACCGACATTGGGCTTGTTCCTCAAATACACTTCTGCTTAATCCCAAACTGCTATATCTGCTACTGGTGGGGCCACCCTAAAGACTGGGACCTGGTACTAACACATAGAAAAACCATCTTCACCATCAGAAGCTCTGGTGAACACAGGTTAGTGTTTAGACTCCAGACCTCGGGTGAACCTGTGTCATCCGTCAGGGTGACCCTCTGCTGCACGTATCCAGCTGGTCATTGGGAGCCTCTCTACTGCTATAGCTACTGGCTTCCAAGCCTGACCCCAGACCGTAACAGTAAGATTACACAAACAAGCAGCAGAATGTTGACTATATAGTACATGGGGTTCTTGCTTTGAATTCCGAACAGGACACTACCTTCAATGACTTTGCATACTTTCCCAGTGTTCAGGTGGGTTTCCTCTGGGTACTCTAGTTTTCTCCCCTACTCCAAAGACATGCTGGTAAGTTTTTTTTTTTTTACTCCCATACAAATTATTCCTAATAAGTATGTACACTATATTGCCAAAAGTGCTTTGTGCACTGGTCCAAATCATTTTGTGGAGGGGAGATTATGGCGTAGGGTTGTTTTTCGAGGGTTGGCCTTGGCCCCTTAGTTCCAGTGAAGGGAGCTCTTAAGGTGTCAGCATACCAAGACATTTCATGCTCCCAACTTTGTGGGAACAGTTTGGGGTGGCCCCTTCCGGTTCCAACATGATTGCATACCAGTGCACAAAGCTCCATAAAGACATGGATGAGTGAGTTTGGGGTGGTGGAACTTGACTGGCCTGCACAGAGTCCTGACCTCAACCCGATAGAAAACCTTTGGGATGAATTCGAGTGGAGACTGCAAGCCAGGCCTTCTCGTCCAACATCAGTGCCTGACATCACAAGTGCGCTTCTGGAAGGATGGTCAACCATTCCCATAGACACACTCCTAAACATTGTGGACAGCCTTCCCAGAAGAGTTGAAGCTGTAATAGCTGTAAAAGCTGGGTTCAACTCAATGTTGACCCCAATGGACTTAGACTGGGATGCCATTAAAGTTCATGGGCGTGTAAAGGTGGGTGTCCCAATACTTTTGACAATATAATGTATATGAGATAGGGACCTTAGATTGTAAGCTCCTAGAGGGCAGGGACTGATGTCATGTAAAATGCTACCTAAATTGTTTGGTGCTATATAAATACTAAAAAAATAAAAGCAATAAAAAACAGTATGTGAGATTTTCATAAAATAATATTTTATTGATACAATTTAATAGCTATATACCTCTAAAAACTTTAGCAACAGCACATATAAATATATATTCAAGTGCTGCTCATACACCCCCATATGTGTCCCCTATATCATATACTGTTTATTCAAATATACACATTTTTCTAATTTACGATAAACGCATTATTTTCTTTTGCTGCTTGTTTGTTATTCAAAAACTCACTGGGATGACAACATAACAAACCCCAAACCCCCAAAAACTTAAACAAAATCCCCCAAAAACAATGAAACTTCCCCATATCACAAGCCATTAAAGCTGTTAGCCCTTGTACACACGGTCGGACATTCTGACAACCAAATCCGTTGGATTTTGTCCGACGGATTTTGTCTGAAACTGTTGCATACACATAGTCAGACAAAGTTGTCAGAAAATTGGATCGTACTTAATGTGATGACGTTATTTCGTTAGGACAGGACTACGTTCAGGCTAGTAGCCAATAGCTTTGGTCTAGGCATTTGATCTGAGCATGCGTGGCACTTTGTCCGATCGGAATTCTCTACACATGATCAGACAAAGTCCGATCTGATCATGTATGTCGGAAAATTTTATAGCCCAGCTGGAAAACTTGGCCTGTCGGATACTCTGACGGAAACAGTTCGATGGAGCCCACACACTGTCGTATTATCCGACAACACGGTCCTATCGGACATTGTCCATCGGAATGTCCGGCCGTGTGTACAAGGGCTACAGGAATAAAGTGTAATGCCGCGTACACACGAGCGGACTTTTCGAGGGATTAAGTCCGACAGACTTTCGACGGAGTTCCGACAGAGTTCTGACGGACTTTTCGAATGAGCGGACTTGGCCACACACAATCACACCAAACTCCGACGGATTTGAACGTGATGACGTACGACTGGACTCGAATAAGGAAGTTCATAGCCAGTAGCCAATAGCTGCCCTAGCGTCGGTTTTAGTCCGTCGGAATAGCATACACACGAGCAAATTTTTCGGTAGGAACTGGGTCCGGCAGAGTTCTGGCGGAAAAATTTGAAGCATGTTCCATTTCTAAAGTCTGTCAGACTTTTGCGAATCAAAAGTCCGTTGCAGCCCACACACGATCGAATAGTCTGCGGGAATCATTCCGTCAGACTTTGGATGTTGAAAAGTCCGCTCGTGTGTACGGGGCTTAAGAGATCAGTGAGTATAAGTAAAAGAGATCAATCAGTAAATTATTGAATATCAGTAGGGGATCAACAAGGGTTCGCTCTCACTTGGTGACCCAGGTCTTCATTGTAATATAAATTCTTTGGGATTGCAGACCATGGTGGAGTTCCCAGAAAGCCAAAATGATTCAACCTCTCCTTTTAACCTATATTGCAATCATTACACATCAACCCTTCCAGGAAGCACATGTGATTCACTGAGACCTATATCAATAGTATGACTACCAATGGGACATCTGCTTCTCCTTGGTCTCTGAAAGATCTGCACTCTCTTGTTTTGTCCCTACGCAGATAAGGTAATGGTAAGAAGAGTATCCATTTATAAGCTTCATGTTGATATAAATAAGAATGAATGACTCGCTGCCTCCAATTTCCAAACATATGTAGTTGTATGAATTTTAAATGGAGGACCCATATCATCATCATGATTTATTTACTTGGCAGGGTTTTATCAAAAATGGACCTGAGTCTTCCGTGGAGCGTAAAACTCCCCTGTAATTGAGTTCAGAGTGGTAAAATCACTCAGGAGGCCGTGGCTGGGGAGAAGTCCATGGATTCTACCTGTCATTTGGCGTTACATCTCGGCTCAAGCAAGGCGTGTCAGGCGGCTTTTGCTAAAGACTTCTGTGGCGAAAAAAGGAAAAAAAAAAAAATCAAAGTCGCTTTTAGGGAAAAGAAACCTCAACAGCTGCACGGTGTCAAATGAAATAATGATCTGAAACTCAGCCTCCAAGGGATGCTAGTCTGGGTCCTAGTTCTGTAAGGTGACATCTTCTTCATCACAGTGCCATTAAGCATGAAACTGTGTCCGTAAGGAAACACCTCGGGAGCAGCACCAGGATTTGGAAAGGACAGGACTCACCAACGACAACAAACAACTGACTTAAAAAATTGCCATTATATAAGATATAACAACTAGGTGTCATAGAGAATATACATCTGATTTTTGGATGCAACATGCCCCCCCACCCCTCCATTATTTATTTCTCTTGTACTAAAGTCAAGTGCCTAGTTCATGTGATATAAGAGAGGTATTGACTGGACACAGAAATCTATTTGGCTCTTGGGATTGTGATTGTGATATTGGTCATTGTCAAAAGTGTGCTTTATGGGCTCCAGAAAAGTGAGTGAATTCTTCATTAGGGATGAGCGAGAATTCGAGTTTTCATTTCTCATAAATTTCCTCAAAGATGAGAAGATTTTTGTGAAATTTCTCCATTTTGGCAAAATCATTTGATAGACAAAGTTAAGAAGGTTTGATAATTGAAATGTCCTCATAATTAGCTTATCATTTTAAATTTTTGCTCACAGAAAAAAAAAGAATAGAGAAATAAGTATATATATTTTTTAAAGTAAAATTACTGCACACAAATAACAATCAAACATAAATACATAAAAAAGGGAAAATGCAAGAAATTAAGGAAACTGTCCTAAGTTTACCACAAAAAACACACCCTCTACATAAAAAAACAAAAAACAGATAATATATTTTTTAGGCAAATTTTGCCTAAGCAGTTTAATTAGCAAAATGAAGTGTTCATTTTTTAAACTGTATTTAACCTATTTTTTTTAGATTTAGATATATTAGGGAACAGCGGCGGTTGGCCCACAAGGGGCGCGGCCCCCTTAATTACCATGCGGGTCCCGGACTCATAGGTTTCTTTTTTAGCAAATATTTATTCGCTAATGTCACAAGTGGTTGAGCACTGCGCCCCAAGCCCAACCTTTTTGAAGCCAATTAGAGCCTCAGGCTCTAATCATGTGCTCCCCAAAAATAAACTCATAGAAACCTATGAGTCTGGCATCCTGCATGGAAATTAAGGGGGGCAGCACCCCTTATGGACCAACCACCGCTGTTCCCTAATATATCTAAATCTAAAAAAAAAATAGGTTAAAATACACTTTAAAATACATTTTTCATTTTAAAAATACAGTTTTGTTTTCTCAGTATTTCTTATTGCAGTAGTTACCCTTACAACAGAGAAAGTAACCCTCTTATGGGTCATTAGAGGGCATGCCTCAGACTGCACAAAATGCAACTCAGCTACTGTATAATATAACATATGCTGGTGAAGAAATGAAAACCCAACACTCAGGGCAATGTTTACAAAGCTTTGATTAGACAGGAAGCATTATGATGTGGGAAAGAGAATGGGGGGATTCTGGACAGTGGGTGTTTTTTGTGCCCCTGCATGCACATTTAACACCAATTGAAAACACATGCAAAGATAAATTATTGTAATGCTTAGCCTTGAACCTTTGCCATTTGCTGGTCATTATTCAGCACTGTTGCAAAGGCCTCTGGGAGCTAAACTTCATATGGTATAATAATCCCTTCCTAGAAAATATTATTGTCTATGGAAGATATATTGACGATATAGTCATTATATGGGATAGATCTACCACCCTGGTCAACGACTTCATCTAACACTGTAATAACAATGACATGGGACTCTCCTTTACCTTTGTATATGATCTGGACAAACTAGCATTTCTAGATTTAGAACTGTGCCATGAGGGTAGCGACATCTACGCCCACAATTATACAAAACCGACAGCTGGTAACTCGTATCTCCATTATCAGAGCTGCCATCACCCTCATTGGGTGAACAGCATATCAAAGAGTTGGTTCTGTCGTTTCAAACAAAATTGCACCCGCCCCAGGATTATAGTTTACATAGCCATATACTCAAACCAGGTTCCCGGAGAAGGGGAATCCTGAGGCACGAATTGAGGATGCATTGCCACACTATCTTGATAATATGTACACTACCCATACTAGTAACACTGAGCACCAACCTCTTAAGGCCCATACACATGATCTGACTTTTTGACAACAATGGTCTGATGGACCTGTTTTATCGGACAATCCGACTGTATGGATGCAATTGTTTTTCAGCTTTTCAATGGACAAATGTTCGCTGTGCATGCTCTCAAACTTACCGGCAACAAATGTTAGATGGAGGATAATCTGATCTTGTGTACACATAGGACTAAAGTTCAAAGTACAAACACGCAAGCTGAGAACCAATGCTAAAGATGCTAATGCTAAAGATCAGACAACAATAGCAGAAGTTGCCCAAAGGGTAGTGGTAAAGAGCAGAAAAACCATGTGATTTGGGGAAAGTTAGCTGAAAATGTTCTGCCATGTGTATGCAGAACAAGTTTTTCATACAGAACAAGTTCACGGCCAACGCACTTCGGACCAAAATCCACGGAAAAGTCCAATGGAAGTCAGATCGTGTGTATGAGGCTTAAGATTTACTACCAGGTCCCACAATCAGTTTAGACAAATGGAATGCATTCTACGCAGGCATTAGCCAATCATTCTAGAGGACCCACACCTTAAGGCCTCCCTGACGGATAGACCCAAAGTCTCTTATAGTGGGCCAAATATGTCAATAGTCAAATTGCCCCGAGTAAACATCGAGTCCCTCTCCCCCTCTAGTCTCTAATCTTTCCACCTTAAAGGGATGTATCAGTGCCATAAACTCAAGTGCCTTACGTGCAAGCACATCCGGCATGGACAGAAAGGCTTCAATCATAAAGGTAAAACCTACACCTTCCCTGAATTTTCCAACTGCTCTACTGAGTTTGTAGTCTATTGCCTTTCTTGTTCATGTGGATTTCTGTACATAGGACGCACCATACGGATGCTTAGGAAATGATTTGGTGAACACATAGATTTGTAAAGGAAGGGTCTGACAAGCACAGTGTTCCCCGACATTTTTTTGGCCACCATGACAAATCTTCCGATGGTCTATTTGTTTGGATTCTGGAAGCTATCCCCCGCTCTCTCACTATAATGGTCTGGCGACACTGACTGGAACGAGGCTGCCCTTAAATATCAATGTCGCCTGGGCCTCTCTGAGACCCTAAAAGATGAACTGGTCTGGGTAGATACCCCTGCATCTTTAGAAGACGTGGTCCAGTTGGCTACCAAGCTTGACCGACGTCTACGGGAGCGTCGCTCTGAGCGCTTTCAGTCATCTAAACCCACGTGGATGCTACCCCAGGTACCCCCCTTGCCTATACCTGCTCCAGTCCCTTCCTCCTCTGCTGACAGTGAACCCATGCAGCTGGGCCTAGTCCGGGCTCCGCTCACCCCTGATGAAAGACTCCGTTGGCGTCAAGCCAATCTTTGTCTGTACTGTGGTGAATCGGGTCATTTCCTGCGCAGCTGCCCTGTAAGGCCCAGTAAGTGCCGACCTCATGCTGCGGTGAATTCTCAAATTTCGGGTTTCACCCAATCTCACCTTGTCCTCCCGATTTCATTACAGGTGGCAGAAGAGGAGGTTCGGCTGGGAGCCATCATTGACTCAGGAGCCTGCAGTTGTTTCATGGACTTAACTTTAGCTCGGAAACTGCACATCCCTCTCTGCACTAAGAAACAACATCTTCAAATCCAGCTGGCTGACGGCTCCCTACCCTGCTCTGGTCCCGTGACCCAAGAAACTGAACCAATCTTGACATCCACTGATTCTGGACATCGCGAATTTCTTCGCTTCGACATTATCCATTCTCCGATGTTTCCGATCATCCTCGGGTTTCCTTGGTTACAAGCCCATGACCCACTGATTAAATGGAACAAGAGGGAAGTATGCTTTTCTTCTCCCTACTGTTCACAGCACTGTCTCCTGCCAACCTCCCACAAGTCCACCTCTTGACAATACAGACTAGTCCTGACAATCTCCCGCATGTCCCTTCAGCTTATCATGACCTTTTGGACATTTTTGACAAGAAGAAAGCTGATACTCTGCCGCCCCATCGGCCCTATGACCGCCCGGTTGATCTGCTACCCAGTTCCGAAATACCATTCGGGTGGATCTTCCCATTATCGGAAACCGAATTGGAAGCTCTGCGCTCTTACATTGATGAAAACCTAGAAAAAGGATTTATCCGACCATCCTCTTCTCCAGCTGGCGCAGGCATCTTTTTCGTTGAGAAAAAGGATGGTTCACTCAGGCCCTGTGTGGACTACAGGGAACTTAATAAAATTACTATTAAGAACCGGTATCCGCTTCCCCTCATCCCTGAACTCTTCCAACGCCTAAGAACTGCTAAGGTATTCACTAAACTAGACCTGCGGGGAGCATATAATTTAGTCCGAATCCGCGATGGAGATGATTGGAAAACGGCTTTCAGGTCTAGATTCGGACACTTTGAATACCTAGTGATGCCCTTCGGGCTCTGCAATGCCCCGGCCACATTCCAACACCTCGTCAACGATATATTCCGTGAGTATCTAGACAACTTTGTAATTCTGTATCTTGACGATATTTTGATTTTCTCCAACTCACTAGAAACACACCGAACACACGTCAGGAAGGTCCTCCTCATCCTCAGAGAGCACGGGCTCTACCTAAAAGGAGAGAAATGTGAGTTTGAAAGAGACACTATCCAATTCCTCGGGTTCATCATCACCACAGGGGGAATCTCAATGGACCCACAAAAGGTCAAAGCTATCCAAGAATGGCCAGCACCAACAGACAAGAGATCTGTTCAGCGATTTGTTTTGCCAACTTTTATCGCAGGTTTATTCAGGGATTCTCCACGATCATTTCCCCTATTACTCAACTAACCCATCAGCAAGTTAAATTCCAGTGGTCTCAGCAAGTCCAGGAAGCTTTTGATGAACTAAAGAGACTTTTCACATCAGCACCTATCCTCCGGCATCCAGACCCAAGTCTTTCTTATGTATTGGAGGTAGACGCCTCCGAATCCGCAGCAGGGGCGATTCTTTCCCAAAGGAGTGGCCCGAAGGCTCTCCTTCATCCAGTCACCTTTGCCTCCTGGAAACTCAGTCCTCCAGAGAGGAATTACGATGTCGGGGACCGAGAACTTCTCGCTATAAAATTCGCCCTGGAAGAGTGGAGGTATCTATTGGAGGGTGCGTCTCAACCCATCATGATTTTCACAGACCACAGGAACCTGGAGTACCTCAGAGCTGCCAAATGCCTCAGACCCCGACAAGCACGCTGGGCCCTCTTTTTCTCCAGGTTTAATTTCCACATCACCTACCGCCCCGGTTCCAAAAATGGAAAAGCGAACGCACTCTCCCGAATGTTTCCAGAAGCAGAAGAACCATCTGAACCTGCAACTATTCTGTCTCCACACAACTTCCTCCAAATCATCCAGCCAGACCTAGAAACAGCCGTTAAACAAGCCACTGATCAAATTTCCGAAACTACAGCATCCTCCCTAGAAAAGAAACATGGTTTACTATGGGCACACAGCAAGATATTCCTCCCTCCCTCTGTAAGGCTCCGGATTTTGCAGACCTTTCAAGATCATAAGATGGCAGGACATTTTGTTGTGGGATTTTATTGTGGATCTGCCATCTTCAGACAAGTTTACCACGATCCTAGTAGTAGTAGATCGCCTCTCAAAGATGGCACACTTCCTACCCATGTGTGGCACTCCCTCTGCTGCGGCTACAGCAAGTATTTTCATCAAGGAAGTCGTGAGGCTACATGGTGTCCCCTCCAATATCGTGTCTGATAGGGGAATTCAGTTCACCTCCAAATTTTGGAAGAATCTCTGCAAGGCACTGGAGATCAAGACCTCTCTATCTTTCGCATACCATCCGCAAAGCAACGGGCAAACAGAAAGGACGAATCAAACGTTAGAGCAATACCTCCGTTGCTTTTGCTCCTGCTCCCAAGACGATTGGTCTTCTCTCCTGCCCTGCACGGAATTTGCCTATAATAACTCTGTACATTCCACTACCAACCAAACTCCATTCTGGGCGAACTATGGCTACCACCCTTCTTTCTTGCCAGATTCCGTCCCCGAAGTCTCCGCTCCTGCAGTCCAAGAACGGGTAAAGTCAATTCAGGACAATTTCCTACAGATTCAGGAGGCCATGAAGAAGGCTCAAAGAGACTATGAGGTGTACTACAATAGAGGAAGAAGGAGTTGCCCAAGTTTCAAGATCGGGGATAAGGTTTGGTTATCTTCTGCCAACCTGAGATTGCCATACCCGTCACGGAAGCTTGGTCCCAAGTTCATTGGCCCCTTCGAGATCAAAAGGGTGGTAAACCCAGTAGCTTTTGAACTGGCGCTACCTAGTTCATACAAAATCCACCCGGTGTTCCATGCTTCCCTATTAAAACCAGTAATTCCAAGTTCTTTCACCAGAAGACAAGTGGCACCACCTCCACCCGTCAAAGTCGAAGGTGAGGAAGAATTTGAGGTAGAAGCCATAACAGACTGTCGAAGAAGGGGAAGACAGACCCAATACCTGGTAAAATGGAAAGGGTATCTCCCTGAAGACAGTTCTTGGGAACCCTCCAGTAACATCCACGCTCCTCGCCTGATACGGGATTTTCACCGGAGACACCCCAAGCTACCAGCCAGATTGGGCATCCAGAGGCTGCCCCTTGGGGGGGCACTGTCAGAGAATCACCAGACTTCAACGGCGGCACTTCCCCGTGCGCCTGCGGGGAAGAGCTGCACAACGACGCACGCATATGCGTGATACGATACAATGTCGTACGCGCATGTGCACACCTATGCACACGGCTATGGGCCTTACCTGATTGGCCTGACAGGCCTATAAAAGGCATCAATGTGCTCTGTGTCTTTGCTGGTTTGTCTCCTCAGCTCACCTGTGTTCCTGTTTCCTGTTCCTGTTGACCACTTCCTGTTGTGACCAGGATTGCTTGAAGACTACTCTGATTCTCTCCTGATCTGACCCCTGGCTTGTTAAACGGACTTCCTGCACTTAGCCTTGCTGGCTCACGGACTGTTACCTGTGTTTGACCCTCGGCCTGCCTCTGGAATATCCTTTGTCTCACGGACTGATACCTGTGTTTGACCATCGGCCTGCCTCTGGAATATCCTCTGTCTCACGGACTGATACCTGTGTTTGACCCTCGGCCTTCACTCCAGGTGTTAGAACCCCTGGCAGGCATTTACTTCTACCAGTTCCAAGATCATCTGCACGGGCATCTCTTCCTTCAGAAGACCTTCTGCATACTAGTCATCTGCTGGCAACCCGTGCCTCTCCGTGCCCTATACCCACTGTTCCACCCTCAGGGGTACTGTGCATCCAGCTGCAAGGGAAGCCGCTCTCAGCACTTCGGCTTTGGTGAGTACCTGACTCAGAGGCAGGCAGGTACACAGGTAGATGATGCTGGAGCAGGAGCAGGACTAACAGGTCAGGTCACAGGAAGGGTCGACAACAGGTGGACAATGAGGTACCAGAGGAGCAGACAGGTTCAGAGTCAGATGTAGGCCGAGGTCAGGTGCAGGCGGAAAACAAGAGTCTAAAGGGCAAGCCGGGTAGTCAGGAGATCAAATGTACAAAGGTAAACAGGAGCAGGGGTCACATGGAGCTCTGAAACATGTTTTACAGTGCCTTGCAAAAGTATTCACCCCCCTTGGCTTTTTACCTATTTTGTTACTTTACTGCCTTTAGTTCAATGTTTTTTTTAATCTGAATTATATGTGATGGATCAGAACACAATAGTCTAAATTGGTGAAGTAAAATTAGAAAACTATATACATAAAACTATTTTTCAGAAATAAAAAAATTATAATTGGCATTTGCGTATGTATTTACCCCCTTTGTTATGAAGCCCATAAAAAGCTATAGTCCAACCAATTACCTTCAGAGGTCACATAATTTGTGAAATTATGTCCACCTGTGTGCAATCTAAGTGTCACATGATCTGACATTACATATACACACCTTTTTTAACCTTTTCATGACTAAGCCTATTTTTGGAATTTGGTGTTTATAAGTTAAAATCCATATTTTTTGCTAGAAAATTACTTGGAACCCCCAAACATTATATATATATATATATATTTTTAGCAGAGACTCTAGAGAATAAAACGGCGATTGTTGCAATATTTTATGTCACACGGTATTTGCGCAGCTGTGTTTTAAACGCAACTTTTTGGGAAAAGGGACACTTTCATGAATTAAAAAAAAAAAACCAGTAAAATTAGCCCAATTTTTTTGCGTAATGTGAAAGATAATGTTACGCCGAGTAAATAGATACCAAACATGTCACACTTTATAATTGCGCGCACTTGTGGATTGACGACAAAGTACGGTACCTAAAAATCTCAATAGGCGACGCTTTAATTTTTTTTACGGTTACCAAGTTAGCGTTACAGAGGAGGTCTAGTGCTAGAATTATTGCTCTCGCTCTGACGATTGTGGCGATACCTCACATGTGTGATTTGAACACCGTTTACATACGCGGGCGCGACTTCCATATGCGTTCTCTTTGCTTCGCAAGCTCGCGGGGACGGCGGGCGCTTTAAAATTATTTTTTTATTTTATTATTTATTTTATTTATTTTAAAATGACTAAATTGTTTTAAAAAAAAAAAAAATTTGATCACTTTTATTGCTGTCACAAGGAACGTAAACATCCCTTGTGACAGTAATAGATGGTGACAGGTACTCTTTATGGAGGGATCAGGGGTCTAAAAGACCCCCCACCCCTCCTTTACACTTCAATGTATTCAGATCGCCGAAAACAGCGATTCTGAATACCGTATATTTTTTAAAACCGGCGCCATTGGCAGCCGAGTAAACGGGAAGGGACGTCATGACGTCGCTTCCGTGTTTACTATGAGGAGACTGGAACGAAGCAGATTACGGCTTCGTTCCAGTTCCTCCCCAGCAGCCGGAGGCAGCGGAACCTGAATCGGTGCTCCCGATCGAGCGGGAGCACCGGTAACAGCGGCGGGAGGGGGGGACGTCCCCTCCCACTCCTTCGGCATAACAGCAGAGAGGCTTTTAGCCGCATCGGTTGTTATGCCTTGATAGCCAATCGCTCGCTGAAAAAAACGGTACTGGGATGATGCCTGCAGGTGTGGGCATCATCCCGGTATACCCCCCGGAAGCCGAGTACGCACATCTGCGTACGCTCGGCGGGAAGGGGTTAAAGGCCCCAGAGGCTGCAACACCTAAGCAAGAGGCACCACTAACCAAACACTGCCATGAAGACCAAGGAACTCTCCAAACAAGTAACGGACAATATTGTTGAGAAGTACAAGTCAGGGTTAGGATATGAAAAATATCCAAATCTTTGATGATCCTTAGGAGCACCATCAAATTTATCATAACCAAATGGAGAGAATATGGCACAACAGCAAACCTGCCAAGAGACAGCCGCACACCAAAACTCACAGACCGGGCAAGGAGGGCATTAATCAGAGAGGCAGGACAGAGACCTAAGGTAACCCTTGAGGAGCTGCAGAGTTCTATAGCAGAGACTGGAGTATTAGTACATAGGATGACAATATGCTCCATAGAGTTGGGCTTTATGGCAGAGTGGCCAGAAGAAAGCCATTACTTTCAGTAGAAAACAAAATGGCAACTTTTGAGTTTGCGAAAAGGCATGTGGGAGACTCCCAAAATGTATGGAGAAAGATGCTCTGTTCTCATGAAACTAAAATTGAACTTTTTGGCCATCAAAGAAATGCTTTGTCTGGCACAAACCCAACACATCACATCAGCCAAAGAACACCATTCCCACAGTGAAACATGGTGGTGGCAACATCATGCCGTGGGGATGTTTTTCATCAGTTGGGACTTGGAAACCGCTCAGAGTGGAGGGAAAGATGGATGGTGCTTAATGCAGGGATATTCTTTTGTGTTTTGCATTTGTGTTCCACAGTAAGTTGTTCGGTGGGTTGGGGCTATCCATAATTTATCTCTTTGGGTCCATCGATTGTAGGCCCGAGAGGGTGACCCAGGATGCAATTGCTCTCAACTGGGTAGCACAGTAATAGCGAAGGAGGTTTTCGGAAGGCCAGACCACCATCGTTCCGGGAGGCAGAGAGTATCGGGCTAGCAACGTGGTGCCATTTGTAGTTCCATGTGAACAGGCCCGGACTGGCCATAGGGCAGACCGGGCATTTGCCCGGTGGGCCGGGGCCGCCCGTGGCCTGTTGATGATCAGGCCGCACAGCGGGGGGTAAGCGGCGGCCGCGGCCTGATTGTGGGTAACACAGGCCACGGCCGCCGCTCGCCTACCGCCATACGGCCGTGCCTGTGTCCTGCGGAACTGGCGGCTGCATGGGCTGTGCTGTGTGTCTCTCTCACACACAGCTCAGCCTCAGCGCCGCGCTGACAGTTCCGCTCTCCTCCTCCAGCTGTGAGCGTCCGCGCGGTGGGGAGAGCTTCAGGCTGCTGCACTCTTCCCCCCCCCTCGCTCCCCCTCCCCTTCCCCTTCTCACGTCGGCACTCGGCAGCAGGGGAAGAGAAGGCGTTCCTTTTTGGTAGTTTTCCCTCCCCATTGGCCAACACAGAGGGCCAATCAGAACCAACTAGAGGGGCATCTTGGGAAATGTAGTCCCAGAGATACATGGCAGCATTGGTCTCAGCAGGGAGCAGACTACAGTCCCCAGCATGCACTCTGCTGGGGTGAAAGAGAAAACCAGGAAACAAGCTGAGGAGTGCTTGTAGCAGCTATGGCAATGAAACAGAGCACTGTGCTGGGGAACTAATAGCCCCAGCACAACCAGCCACGCTGTACCGCACCACCAGAGAGAGTGACGCTAGACCGCACCACCAGAGAGAGAGCGCGACGCTGCACCGCACCACCAGAGAGAGAGCGCGACGCTGCACCGCACCATCAGAGAGAGAGCGCGGCGCTGCACCGCACCACCAGAGAGAGTGCGACGCTGCACCGCACCACCAGAGAGAGAGCGCGACGCTGCACCGCACCACCAGAGAGAGAGCGCGACGCTGCACCGCACCACCAGAGAGAGAGCGCGACGCTGCACCGCACCATCAGAGAGAGAGCGCGACGCTGCACCGCACCACCAGAGAGAGCGCGACGCTGCACCGCACCACCAGAGAGAGCGCGACGCTGCACCGCACCACCAGAGAGAGCGCAATGCTGAACCGCACCACCAGAGAGAGCCACGCTGCACCGCACCCCCAGAGAGAGCCACGCTGCACCGCACCCCCAGAGAGAGCCACGCTGCACTACACCACCAGAGAGAGCCACACTGCACCGCACCACCAGAGAGAGCCACCCTGTACCCGCAGCGCCAGAGAGCAGGCAAGTGTCACTGGGCCATGGACACAATAGGAGACAGACAGTACTGGCATGGCCACAATAGGACTAGGACACTATAATATAAAGGGGACTGCCCCGTAAAAGGGCACTGTAATCATTGCAGTGCCCCTTTTTAGTGCAGTTCCCTTTATATTACAGTGTCGCTGCACATTACAGTGTGGAGGACCAACACCAGCCACCCCCGCTAATGTCTACCGAACCCTCCCCCCCCCCCCTCGGTCCCTGGAAAGGTTGGCTGCGCAATCTAAAATGCCAGGGCCTATTTTTTGTCCCAGTCCGGGCCTGCATGTGAAGTTTAAGAGATCAGTCTGGAGTTTCCTAAGTTGAACTAGTGGGATGGGAACTGGGAGGGTCATAAAGCAATACAATATTTTAGGCAATATGATCATTTTGATCGAGGCTATACGTCTGAACCAAGATATTGGGTAGTGTCTCCATTTAGACCAAAGGGACCTGATTTGCGCAAATAGGCGTCTAAAATTTGCACTGCATAGTGATTCGTAGCGGGGGGAGGGGGGATTGAGGTGCACTTAATGGTGTGTGTCTTCCAAGTGTAGGGGAAATTGTCAGAGTGATGGTGTACCGCTGCAGAGGATGTTAATTGGCAAGGCTTCTGATTTAGTGGAATTTATTTTGTAACCCGTCAGGGATCCAAATTCCTCCAGTAGCCTATGAAGATTAGGGAGGGTCGTGTGTGGTCGCATCAAGGCCAGGAGTATATCGTCTGCAAATAATGAGACTTTAAATTAATGTCCCATAACCATAATCCCACTAACGTTGAGGTCTTGTCTGATCTGGGCTGCCAGGTGTTCGACGTACAGGGCGAAAAGCAATGGGGAGAGCGGACATCCCTGCCTGGTCCTATTCAAGATGGGAAAAGGGGGGATGCCACAAAGGGTGTTTTAATAGATGTGGATGGGGTTGCACAGAGGTGTCTAATTGCCCAAAGAAACGGTCCCCTGAAGCCCAGGTGCTCAAGGGTCGAGAACAGGAATGGCCAGCTAAGCCTGTCAAAGGCTTTTTCGGCATCTAAACTTAGCAGAAGCGCGTCTGTTTTTTGTCTATTAACAATGTCAATTAGGTTGATGACTCTCCTGGTGTTGTGCCCTGTCTGACGTCCTGGGACGAAGCCCACCTGGTCTTTATGGACCAAAGAGGGTAGTAACAGGTTCAGACGAAGGGAGAGCAGTTTCGTAAAAGAAAATTTAAGTCTGAATTCAGTAGAGCAATGGGTCTGTAGTTCCTACAAAGTGTGTGATCCTCATCAGGTTTGGGTATTATTGTCAGAAGGGAAGCTTGCATATCTCTTGGGATGTCATCTCTATTCAGAAATCCATTGAATAAGCAGGTCATGTGTGGGAGTAGGGTGGGTAGGAATGTCTTATAATATTCGTACGGCAGGTCGTCCGAACCTGGGGCCTTACCGTTTGGTAGGAGTTTTAAAGTCTAGGAAATCTCCTCCTCAGTAATTGGTGAGTTGAGGGACTGTATCGCTGCTGCGGGGGAGCGGCCACTCCACTGTTCGTCAGGTACATTTGGACATGGTCCGAGAAGTTGTCTGGATTCGGGATGTGTAGGATGGAGGGATTATTGTATAGGTCCGAGAAATAGTTAAGCTTTGCGGTCAGGGTGATAATGGAGGGTCGAGTTTCGCAGAGCCTGAGGTGCTGACAGGTAGGTTTGCTCCCGAAGTTTACGGGCCAATAGGGTATGGGCTTTGTTGCCCTTGTTGTAGTAGAGCTGACATAGTTTTTGAAGGGCTTTTTCTACCTTACCTATATCTATGCTCTTAACGACCACCCGTAGGCGTATAATTTCTCTGAGTAGTCTGATGGAAGATGAGGATGCGAGTCTGGACTCTAGATCTCAGAGTCTCTGTACCGTCTGCCTTCTCATTCGTTTAGTGTTTTTTTTCCAGGTCATCGAGACAGCTATACAGTGTCCATGTATTACTGCCTTATGTGCCTTCCAGAGTATTCCAATGGAAGTCTCTGGGGCACTGTTTTCGATAAAATACTGTTTTTGGGCAGTTTCTAGGTCCATCCTGGCTGCATCATCCTTCAGGAGGTAATCATTGAGCCACCAGTGACATCTCTTGACCCTAAAGGAGTCTAGTTTAAGATGTATAAGTATCGGCGCATGGTCCAACCATGACATAGGCAGGATGTCTATAGCTGTAAGTGCCCTCAGGGAGGGAGCGTTTAGAAAGAAATAGCCTAATCGTGCATGCATGTGGAATGGATGACAATAAGGGGAGTATTGACACTCGGACGGGTGGGCTACGCGCCATGAATCGAACAGACCAAATTTGCGGGTCACCTGACGGAACTGTTGGGATTGTCTGGAGAGACAGGAAGGGGTAGTTTTAAAAAAAACATCTTGTGGCAAGCTCATAGAGACTTATCCAAAGAGACTTGGAGCTGTGAAAGCCGCAAAAGGTGACTCTACAATGTATTGACTTTAGGGGGGTGAATAGTTATGCACATTGACTTTTTCTGTTATTTTGTCCTATTTGTTGTTTGCTTCATAATGATAAAAAACATCTTCAAAGTTGTGGGCATGTTCTGTAAATTAAATAATGCAAATCCTCAAACAATCCATGTTAATTCCAGCTTGTAAGGCAACAAAACATGAAAAATGCCAAGGGGGGTGGGGGGGGGGGTGAATACTTTTGCAAGGCACTGTTATTATCATTTCCTTGAGCATTGCATTGATCTTTTGTAAGTCAGAGTGCCCCTTTAAGTTGCAGGAGTGTCTGGGTGGAAATCTATATCACAGAAAGTACTCTGTGGGACAAATCCTGTCTTTTCGCCAGTCTGGTCTGAATGAACATCTGGCCATAAAGAGGTTCTAAAGCCTAGCCATTTTTTACCGTAATGCATTTCTTGCATTAAGGTAGAAAATGTTTAGGTATTAGCATCCCCCCTCATCCCCTCTTTTACTTACCTTTGCCCTCATTCAATCCAGCGCTGGTCACATCTTCTCTCTCCCCATTTCTGAAGCAGCTTCCAATGGGGGCACTGGAAAGAGAGGAGGGGCCAGGAACGCTGGAAAAGAGAAGGTACGTGGCCACTCTGTGCAATTCCATTGCAAAAGCAGGTAAGTATAAACATGTTTGTTATTTTTTTTATTCTATTTTACCTTTACAATCACTTTAAGTACCACGAAGGGTCATCCTTAGCTCTAGCAATTTTCTTTCAGAGATCACTTATCTTGTGAAGGCCTTTGTAAGAGGTGTTGCTCACATTTTTCTTCCTGGAAACTCTTCAGTGACTCTGGGATTTCAGTCTGCTGCTGCTAGCTTTTCAATGACTGCCATTTCAACCTCTTATGAATATTCCTTTCTCTGTCCTAACCCACAAGGATACCCTTCTCATTGCCATCTCTTCTGCAAGGCGGGTATCTGATTCAACGGCCTTAACCTGTAAAGAACCCTTTCTTGTGCTACAAAGGGACAAACTTTTTTATTATCCTGCTGAAAGTGGTGTTCGAGTCATTTTAAAGTTTATCAAAAGTCAGCAGCTACAAAAAGTGTAGCTGCTGACCTTTAATAAACACACACTCACCTGTCCCAAGGTCCAGCGATGTGGCCGCCAGAAGCCTCGCTCCTATCACTCTCCTTTCTGCGGCGGCAGCATTGCAAGTGTCAGTTTGCGGATTCGGGCCGGGTGCTGCACCTTCTCAACGGCAATCTTCTGGGACTGCGGCGAGGGAGGGGGGAAAGAAGAACTTTCGCTCTGTTCACTCGGTCTGAGCAGAAGTGAGAGTGGGTACCAGTCAAAACTAGGTACCCTCTCCCCCCTCTAAAATTACATGTCAAGTTAGACAGAGGGGGAGGGGATGTCTGAAAGCAGGACTTCCCCTTTTGGGTGGAGCTCCGCTTTAAGAACAACAATCTCTGAAATAGAGCACACAACCCATGATAATAAAGGAAGAATGTAGGTGAATCTACTTTAGATAGTAATGAATAAGGTGTAAAGGGGTGCTCTTGTGAGGACCGTTTGGTCCAATATAATTTGCAATAATAATTGAATATTTCAGTAGAGCAATACCTCTATAAGCATATTAAAGTGCAATGTGCTCTATTAAACAAAATATACAATCAATATACATAATAACTGTGAACAAAAGTAAAAAATTATAATAAAAGTCCTAGTGCATATGATTCTTCAGTGCTGATTATCTTCTATATGGCATCAATAGTGAACTGTCCATCACTGGAATTAATACACCCAATGTGCTCCATATGTGGGTTCAATTTACCAGATAGAAGTGACCTTTTTAATTAGGAAGCAGGTCAAGTAGTGCTTTTAGCAAGATAAACAAACTTGCTCAATGTAGGACATTATTGAGGTAAAAATCCCTCCTCCGCAAGACTGTAGATGGGATATGTGAAAAAATGTAAAGGGAAAACCTATAGTGTAATGCTCCGTAGGTATAGCGCTGTCAGGTCTGCTTGAGGAACTGGTCACGGCGGTTTTGTCTGCTCCTCCACAGGAGATCATAATCTAGGTGGCGACATTATCGTTGGGATATTTGATCGATGCGTCAACCCTATGCTACTACTTCTACCATTTAGCAACGTTTTTGGAATTCTACTCCTGGCTAAGAGGGGTCTAACGGTGGTGTGCACATGCGACTGACCCTCTGCCACTAATACCTCTACAGTACTTTTTGCTTGCTTACCAGCAAGCTGACAAATATTTACAGACCGCTATTTCTAATCCTACGTGTGAACTGCTCCTGAAGAAGCGCTATTTGAGCGCGGAACATGTCGAGTTACCTTGCTAGATAAAAATCTGGACCCTTACGCCTGACACCACTCGTGGGATCTTGAATATATCTCCTTTACAGAATACCAAATCAATGGCTTTGTATTATTTATTGTAATACTATCCTGTATTATAAGCCTTATTGAAGAATGTTAGTGATCAGGCAGTATGGGCCATATTAATATTATTTTATACACGTTATTGTCTAATCTCTGTTAATTTGTGGAAATCAAATAAAAAATTCTTATTATCTTTTAGATAGAGTACTCATGTGTAGAGGTCGACCGATATGGGTTTTTCTCTGGCCGATGCCGATGCCGATATTTAGAAATCATGGCGGCCGATAGCCGATATATGATGCCGATTTTTTTGGGGCGATATGTTAGGCCGATTTTATTTTATTTATTTATTTTTAATCCCCCTTGATCTAACACACCTTTCCCACTGGGGCGTTTTTTAAGGCGCTTTTGGGCTAAAAATAGCGCCTGTAAAGTGCCTGCAAAACGGCTCCCCTGCAGTCTGTGTGAAAGACAGAGTGCTTTCACACTGAGGCGATGCGCTGGCAGGATCTTAAAAAAAAAAAGTCCTGCAAGCAGCACGTTTGGAGTGGTGTATACCGCTCCTCCACCACTCCTGCCCATTGATATGAATGGGCACCACTGCCGAAGCGCATGCAATGCGATTTGGCAGCGGTGCTTCATGGGCGCATTTAACCTCTTCCTTGGCCGCTAGCTGGGTTATATGTGCCCCACTAGCAGCCAAATAGCACCGCTAAAATGATGGTTAAAGAGCCGCTAAAACTTGCGTTTTACCATCAACGTCTGCCCGCTCCAGTGTGAAAGCAGTCTTCATAAGTGATACAGAAAATTTCTTACACTTAAAGCGGAGGTCCACCCTAAAATGGACCTTCCGCTCATCGGATTCCTCCCCCCCTCCGGCGCCACAATTGGCACCTTTCAGGGGGGAGGGGGGTGCAGTTACCTGGATAATCCAGGTAACTGCACCCACTTCCGGGCTAGCTCTCTGCGGAAAGGGGCGTACATTACACCCCTTTCCGCAAGTGCCCGCCCCCTTCCGCAAGTGCCCCGCTGCCTGCTGGGAAACACACAGATCCCAGAGGCAGCGGGGACCGTCCTCATTGCGCAGCGCGGCTCGCGCATGCGCAGTAGGGAACCGGGAAATTAAGCCGAAAGGCTCCATTTCCTGATTCCCATACCCAAGATGGCGGCGGCGGCAGCACTCGAGTGTCGATCTAGAGATCGGCTTCGGGTGCCGACATCGCGGGCGCGCTGGACAGGTAAGTGTCACTATTTTAAAAGTCAGCAGCTGCAGTATTTGTAGCTGCTGGCTTTTAAAAAAAATAAAAATAAACGCGGAGTCCCGGCGGACTCCCGCTTTAAACATTTATTAAACAAAACAAACCTTCAATCAGTTTACTTGTATGTATGATCTAGATAAAAATAAAAAAAAACCTATATATTAAATAAAAACGGGTAGTCAAAACTTTTGGACAAAAAAAAAAAAAAAAATGGGCTAACTTTACTGTTTTTATTTTATTTTTATTTTTTAAATGGTGTATTTTTTTTTCCCAAAAAAATGCATTTGAAAGACCTCTGTGCAAATGCCGTGTGACATAAAATATTGCAACAACCGCTATTTTATTCCCTAGGATCTCTGCTAAAAAAATATATATAATTTTTGGGGGGTCTAAGTGATTTTCTGGCAGAAAATACAGGATTTTTACTTGTAAGCAACAAGTGTCAGAAAAGATTTAGTCTTTAAATGGTTAAACTGAGAACTTCTACACACAGAGATGACTTCATTCATTCAGAAGTGTAAACATTGTATCATTTAGTTCTTTTCTTGGCAGTCTGCCCAGAGAGGAGGAAAGTGTTGCTATGACGACTCAGGCAACTCACACTGACTTCTTACAGAAGTCATTTCAAAGTCCGGCTGTAGAATCGGCTTTTTATCAACACAATCGGCCGATGCCGATTATTTAAAAAACGGCAAATGTCTGCTTACATATATGTTGCCTTAGGCTGGCACTAAGGCTTCTCTCGTGTGTCTGCTGCCTCCTGGCTCACGCTTGCTGCTGGCGTGCATTTCACTGTCCAGCACAATCAATCAAAGGGACCGGAAGTAACGTGGCCAAGAAGCACCTAGACATACGTTTTATATTGCTACATCATCAGGAAGCGTCATTGCCAACGCTTCCTGATGACGTAGCAATACAAAATTTAAGCACCCCCTTACACTTTATTCTTTGCTCCTAAATTTACCTGCCAGGTATCATTGCCTTGGCCAATTGTGAGGGATCAATTGATTTCACCCTAAGTCTGGAATTGCGGTATCTGGTGACATTAGATAAGACAAGGGCATTGCAAGGACAGATTAGGAATGGATAGGGTATCTCAGCCAATGGGTAGGGATTTTCTTGGCTCCCTTGGCCTGCTGGGTGAGCCTATTTATTTGGGTGAGGTCAGGTGATCGGGGTTCTGTGCCACCTGGATGGCTGTCTGGGTGGACATGTGTTGTGCTGCCCGGCTGCTAGGCCGGGGTTTGGGCCTAACCTGGGCACATCTGGTTGATACGCTGTCTGAGGTCTACCCAGAAGCAAGAGAGAAGTGTAGAGTTGGGATTGTGGCTTGCAGTCCAACCAGAAGTGACAGTTCAGCCAGTCAGAGAACCTGTCCTGGTCAGAGGTAGAGGGGAAGCTGTCACCACTAAGGGGCCAACCACCTTGTTACCAGGGACCACAGTGAGTAGCTAAAGCAAGTACCGGAGCAGTATTCTCACCAACCGGGGACAGTGAACCCAGCCTGTGGGGTGAGGCTTAAGGTGTATCTGGAGTTCCAAGCCAGGGACCCAGCAGGGAAGCTAGGGTGATGCATTAGGAAGATACTAAAGTAAGAAGATTAGAAGAGCTCACAGGATTCAGTGGCAGTGAATCAGCAAGTCTAGTGAGATAGGTTGGGAGCTCAGTGGGCTGAGAATCTACAAGATCTAATTGTATAAAAGTAAAGGAGTTTGTTACAATTTATGTTAGGAACTGTTCTAAGACTGTTGCCATAGTAGACTCCTACACCTGCAGATGTGGTGTCTTGCTGGATGCCTTTCCCTGCATGGCTGTGAGTCTGTGAATTAACATTGTAACTTCCTAAGGGTGTCCTGGCTCTAAACCCTCTCTCCCACTGTTCTGTTCAAGAGAAAATAAATCTCTTTGTATTCAAGAAGTGTCTGGTGCCCATGAATCTACCTTACATTACACCTACTATGCCTTGCAACCTACTCCATACAGAAGTATGTCAGCTGTCTTTGGCTCTGGAGGTTCTCATTAGACTAAAGGAGGCCCAGACTTTGCTACATTTGGCACCCAACCTGGGACAAAGGCATTATCCTTGCAGTGGTCGCCCATAGCAACCATCTAGAGCTCCATCGGGATTTCATCTGGCTCCGTGGGTAGGTGGCAAGTAACATCTGAACTTCTCATAGACTGTCATTGTGCATTCTGGCAACGTGGGGAAGAACCAACAAGTCTCATTGCTCATGGGAGAGGATTAGCCTGGTCTTTTGACACTTTCTGCCAGCGCTGTGAGAGTTAAAACAGACTCCATTACAGACTACATTGCAGTTTTGGCATACCGCAGCGTGATGGAGGCAGGTGTGAAAGTTTCCAGAAATGATCTGCACCAATCCTTTGGCAGGTGGAGGAGCTCCAGCTCTGCAGGAGGACACATTGCTGTTTGTGTTGCCATTTTGAGTCTGCATGCTGAAACCTCATGGCCTCAAGGGAAACAAGGCATATCTGGGAGCTCCTAGGTTTGAGATTCCCCATGCGATATCAGCTGAGTATGACCACGGGAAACTGACAGTTTCTTTGCTTCTGGAGAAATGATCACTAACACAGGTATTCGGATAGTGCAGAGAGGGGAGATTGCATTGTATATCTCTCAAAGTTCTGCAGCTATGGGGATTTTTTGCTGATGATGTTCCGGGTTTACCGTATTCTTGCGCACTTGGAGTCAGTGCTACCGATGTGGAGAACTGCTACTAGTGGCTGCCAGACCGCCACTGCCATAACAGGTGATGAAGGCAGATTGGGCCCATGGGTACACCACCGTGGAGGAACCTACGTCCAGTACTGATGCCACATACTCTGTTAGGCCTATCCCTGCCTGGGCAGTTTCTTCTTCATCGGAACACATCTCGTTCAGGGTCCTACCCAGACAGCAGTGGAAGTGTCAGTTCCCGCTGCCGCTGTCCACTCTGAGCTTTCTACAGTCGCTGCTAGTCCGGAGCAAGGGGTACCAGCACCTTGCCTTTCTCCCCCCCAAGAAATTCAAGTATCTGTCTCAACTATCACGCTGGGTGTCACCACTACCGAACCGAAGATTGTAGCCCTCCGATTCTCACTTGTCTGGCTCAGTATACTGTATCTGTTAATCTTAGCCAAAGAAGAGTGGCCAATCCCGTGTTCAGCCCCGGCGGTGACCGGGGTCTAAGAACCTCACTGTTATTTGTTCATGAATAGGACTGTCAAATTAACTTAGATAATGTTAACATGAGAGAGGCATTTAACCTTACATCACTACGGTGAATATTACAAGAGAAACCCTGAGGTCGCCGGATCCCAGGTATCACTGGTTAAAGCTTGATGGAAGTGTATCTGTTCACTACCCCTTTTGGATTACAAATGTGCGGTATGAAGTTAAAGACACTATGCTGTAATCCACTTCACCTTTGCACAAAAGTTGTTGCTAGAGGAGAACATTCCAGGGCTGTACTGTTGAGAATGCTGCCAGCAGATACAGGGAGTGCCCACCTGAGCCACGTTGGCTAGTGATTGAAGTGTTTGGGGGGCTTCACTCTGAAAAGTGATCTGTGATCTTTCGCAGGATGTTGTTTCTCCAATTGATGAAGAAAATCTTCTCAGTCCCCAGCTGTCATACGGACAGACTGAGGACATCCTTGCAAGGGGACCTATGTCCTGAAGTGCAGTCCCTTGCACCATGGCCTAGATGCTTGTTATCTGAATGCCTCTTTGTCCCCGGAGTTACCATCTAAGGAAGAAGGGGAACTGCTGGGAAGTGTTGCCTACTCCGAGTGAAATTTGATGGACTATGACACATCATGGATACTGGATGTGTAGTTAGGTAGAATGAGCTGTGGCAAAGGAGCAAATTCCTACCTTCTCTGTGAATAATCCACTAATCCATGCATCAGGACTGTTGAATGATGAAACATTAGGAAAGTTTTGTTTTTGATCAGAAAAAGAGTGGCATTCTCGGCTGAGAATGTTGCTTGCTTTCATGATGTGTATAATGTAGATATATTATAGGGTGTATTTACACTACTATGCTGTTCTTGTCTGAGGACAACTAAAAAACACTATTTTGCACCATGTTATTATAGGACAGCATGTATTTGCATTGCTGTTTATCTCTCTTTCAGGTGTTGCTGCATCGGTACATATTCCTTGGCCAAGGAGAGACAGGGATCCAACCTGATGACAACACTAACCCTTTATACCCTCTTATCACTGTATATATTAGATAGATATGAAAAAGAAGGGAGGAAGGGGAACAGGAAAATGTGGGACTTAAAATGAGATGCAGGGAAACCTACTTCTCCATCCCTAATAAATTGTAAACAATCAGCAAATTGGGACTTTACATGAAGCATGTTAAATGTGACCAAAAAATGAGTCAATAATAAAAATATATACGGTATGTATTTCTTATTTAGACAGTGAAAAACTCTCTCATATTGAATACAGCAATTGATAAACATACAAAAAATATATACATTAAAGACCATTGTCCTAGAAATAGATCATAGCATAAAAGTACACTATGTGGCATAAAATATCATCCTCCATGTTTATGTGACTTTCAAACAGAGTGGTATAATAATAAATCCAACTGAACTAAAATCAAATAGGCCGTCTATATAAGACATAAGATGCATCCAGATATTCCTGACATGTTTCGTGGCTAAAAAACACTACTTTAGGGGTGGGTGCATCTAAATAAATAGAGAAATATAAATAAGCCAGTATAATAAAGCGTAGACAGGGAAAATTAATAAAATAATATGTAAGAGACGGTAATAAACTATCCTCACATACGAACAAAGCCTGCAACCTGCGAGACCCAAACATGGAGGCTGTCCTATATCCCATCCCGTCGCGTTCTGGGCACCCTCCCCCTTCCCCGCCTCTCTGCTTCGGCAGGATGTGGGGTGATTGGGCAGGTTTGTCCCATTACGCTTCAGCGCCATGCCCCCATGCCCCACGCATGACGCCCTTTTGGACGTTTCTGTTCTGGCATGTGTGTTGTGGACTGCCTATAGTATTAATTCACGTTAATGAATTAAAACTGTTTGGTAGTGATATGAAAAACTGAGGTCCACATTCGCTCACTATTTGTTTTGTGTGAAACAGGATTATCATCCATATTTCAAAGGTTTTTCTTTCCTGACTATTCCCTTTTTACTGTAAACCAAAACAAGCAGGTCTTCCATAGAAAGGTTCATAGAAAGGTCTGGTTGTAAAAAATGATGTCCCACAGATGTGCAGTAATCTTCTTCCTCCTTTACATGTATCTCTAAATATAAATTTTTACTGTTATTTCCATCCTGTCTCACAATAGCAACATTCATGCTTGCATATGTTACATTGAATGAGATACACCACATTATTAGAGGTGCAGTCGTGTGATCCTGTAATATTGAAGGTTCCTTTTGTGTGACTCTTTTTGCTAGATTGATGTAGCTGTACAGTTGGCATAGTTCATTGTTACAAGGTTTTGTTCCTTTTTTTCTCTCCCTGTAATTAAAACAACATTTCCCGCTGATTAATTTATGTCTAAGGTTTGATGGTTGCTTGAACGCCAGCATTGGGAGTTGTTGGAATATTTACAGTCAGGTCCATTAATATTGGGACATCGACACAATTCTAATCTTTTTGGCTCTGTACACCACCACAATGGATTTGAAATGAAACAAACAAGATATGCTTTAACTGCAAACTTTCAGCTTTAATTTGAGGGTATTTACATCCAAATCAGGTGAACAGTGTAGGGATTACAACAGTTTGTATATGTGAAAGTAAAAGTTTGATGGATGATTGTTAATCTGTCCCATTAATTTTGGTCCCTTAAAAAGTGGGAGGCACATACACAAACTGTTGTAATTCCTACACTGTTCACCTAATTTGATGTAAATGCCTTCAAATTAAAGCTGAAAGTCTGCAGTTAAAGCACATCTTGTTTGTTTGATTTCAAATCCATTGTGGTGGTGTATAGAGCCAAAAAGATTAGAATTGTGTCGATGTCCCAATATTTATGGACCTGACTGTATGTAGCACCCTGATGTCTAGGCAGGGTTGCTCCTAAATGTACCTGCTAGGTATCATTGCCTTGGCCAATTGTGAGGGATCAATTGATTTCACTATAAGTATGGAATTGCTGTACTTTTCTCTTCTGTCACTAGATGGCCGGGTATCTGGTGACATTAGATAAGACAAGGGCATTGCAAGGACAGATTAGGAATGGATAGTGTATCTCAGCCAATGGGCAGGGATTTTCTTGGGTCCCTTGGCCTGCTGGGGGAGCCTATTTTTTTGGCTTTGGTCAGGTGCTCTGGGTCCTGTGCCACCTGGACGGCTGTCTGGGTGGACATGTGTTGTGCTGCCCAGGCTGCTAGGCCGGAGTTTGGGCCTATCCCAGGCACATCTGGCTGCAAGGCTGTCTAAGGGCCTATCCAGAAGCAAGAGAGCAGCGTAGGGATGGCTTGCTGTCCAACCAGAAGTGACGGTTCTGCCGGCTGGAGAACCTGTTGTGGTCGGAGGTAGAGGGGAAGCTGTCACCACTAAGGGACCTTGTTACCAGGGACCACAGTGAGTAGCTGAAGAACGTTCTGGAGCAATATTCTCACAAACTGGGGATGGTGAAGAATCTGGAAACTTCAGCAGGTGCCAAGCCAGGGACCCAGCCAATGAGGTGACGCTTAAGGTGTATCTAGAGTTCCAAGCCAGGGACCGAGCGGGGAAGCGGGGGTGATGCATTAGGAAGATACTAAAGTAAGAATATTAGAAGAGCTCATGGAATTCAGTGGCAGTGAATCAGCAAGTCTAGTGAGATAGACTGGGAGCTCAGTGGGCTGAGAATCTACAAGAAGTGATTGTATTAAAGTAAATGAGTTTGTTAGGAACTGTTCTAAGACAGGGCTGTCTACCTGTAGAAGTCTCTGAGTCTGCAAATTGACATTATAACTTCCTAAGGGTGTCCTGGCCCTAAACCCTCTCTCTCACTGTTCTGTCCAAGAGAAAATAAATCTCTTTGCATTCAAGAAGTGTCCAGCGCCAACAAATCTACCTTACATTACACCCACTATGCCTTGCAACCCACTCTATACAAATAGTTCTGGAAGTTCTCATTAGACTAAAGGAGGCCGGGACTTTGCTACATTTATTTGAGCATTTCTTTGTGTAGCACCCTCAGTGTACAGAGTAGGTAAATTTAGTTGGCTCCTCTGTAAGCAGAGGAGTTGGGGTAAACTTGATGTGATAGATGGCAGTGCTACAAGGGCTGGGCTTCTGTTAACTCCCCCTGGCTTCCAGAACTTGGCCTTGAGGAACAGAGACTAAGCCTGAATATTTATTGAGTCTCCACCAAACCCTGGGCAGGCAAGGCCCAGTAGGTGAAGTTTGACCATGTGGGAGCAGAGTCCTGGGTCCAGTCGCCTGGAAGGGACCCCTGTGCTGGGGAACTCTGCCCCTGGGCAGAAGACAGAGCAGGAGAACCAGAGAGAGAGGGCAACCAGAAGCAACGAAAGCCTCACACCCCTTCAGCCTCAGTTAGGCTTAGCTGAAGTCATCTTGGAAACCAAGTTCAGGACCTGTCCAGCAGGTCTGTGCAGCCAGTCACTTGAGCTTCAAGATTCATCAAAGAAAGTGAGTGAGCAACTTCAACCATTACACCCCATAGCCGGATTGAGGATGAACAGCAAGGTGTAATACCCTGCTTGCTCACTACAAAGGGACATCTTAGTGCCAATAAATCAGACGAACCTGGGTCAGGAAGCCAAAAGTCAGTGTAGTAAGGAGCAAAAACAGGAATCAGAAGAGAAATAAGCTAGGCCAAGTCATACACAGGAACACACTAGAGATCATAGCCCACGCAAGGGCACAGGGGAAATTAACAAAGCTGTTTAAATAGCCAAAAGGGGCTGGCTGTAGCCTGGACTAATAAGGCAGGTAATGGTAACCAGGTGAGTCACTGTGGAAACAAGGAGTGGCTGGTAATTAACCGACAGCTGAGCAGCCTCTGTGCATTGAAAGAAAAGAGCTGCTTGTAAATAGCAGGAGCCCTGCCCTAACACCCATATTGTTGCTTATGTTCCCTCACCTGCACATGTGTATTGTTGGGGGAGAGATGCATCTCTTGGCCGTGGAGGCGCCAGTGTTTTTGACAGCTCCGGCACCAGTATTTTGAGGCAACTTAGCAGCGGTTTGTGCTCCCTTCTCCTGCACTCCTAAAGGTACATTCTGACTTGCATGGATCAGTCATTACATCTATGCTGGAGGAAAGAGACAGAGCAACAGGATGACCTCTACCTATTCAGGTAGTTAGCACTGTGACAGGCACTTTTAACATTGGGAACATGTGAGCGCAATGGATTTTTATGGTGTTATGTTGATCTGAATGAAGAAGGTTTTGCGATAGGGAAGCACTTCCCTCTTTTTTTTTTTTTTTTAGAACACTTGCAGTGTCTGCATCCTTTTAGAAGTAAATACACAAACTGTGTACAGAAAGCCTACAAGTTGCCACATTGTATTGATTTTTAGAAAATTACAGCACTGCAAATTGAAAAGAAAGGGTAATTTTTAATAACATTAGATCACAATATGGTATGTGTAGCAATTGTATTTGTTATATTTTTTTTTTTTTATTTGCAAATTTTTTCTCACAAAAGTGACTACACCCTTTAATATTTAGCTACAGTTTTCACTCTGGCCTTGGTTTTAAATATTTTGGTGCCTGCTCACAAAGTCGATCTCTTAGCTTGATATCTGGAGATGCTCTTTCTTTTATAAAACCATCCTTTTTTTTTTTACACAACTCCAAAAGCATAACTTAAATAGTTAGTTGATCAATTTTCTCTTTTTCATTTTTCAAAAGTCAAAAATGCATATTTTTAGGGAAAAAAATTCTATTTATGATTCAACTTGTAACTTTTCATGGGGGAGAAAAAAGTGAACTTCCATACACAAGAAATGTCAGCACCACAAATGGAACCTACAAGTCGATTTACTTGTCAACAAATAAACTGTTTCTCATTTTGCTTCCTACACTATTTCCCCACGGCGACACCCTTCGAGGAGCCTTTATGTGCTGCTGTAAGTTTAAACTCAGCCCAATGGTGCAATCATAGTAGCAGTTTGCTGCCGCAGAGTACTGCAGCGGTGCCAACGGAGATGTTCTACCATAAATCAACCCCATATTGGTTTCTTTCTATAGCTCACTGATGTCCTACTTTACTCAACTCCTATATAGGGAATGTTTGTTGCCGCTATTAATCAAGAGAGGTAAATGTGCGTTCAAACCTCACTGCTCAGTTGAAAAAGTCAGGCAGGCTCCTTAAATGGCCAACGATAAAATAATATTCAAACTCCAGCAGCCGGTGATTTGGCATGCCAGGTTGTCCTATGTGTAATGACTAGTAGAAGCAAGTGAGTATTTATTATACAGTATTTTTCAAAATGTGCTTTTTATTACTTTCAATCTCACAGGGTAGAGGGAACTTTGGACTGAAAAAAATAAGAAAGTTTGGCCATGGTGCTTTACAAAGCTCTCTTGAATAAATTAAAGGCTAACGCCATGTAAAATGGTATCTCAGTTTTGTACCACCGCTGACATGTTGAATCTTGGGAGGGAAGTTTCTAAAGTGGCAAGAAAGTTGTTGGCTGGTGAAGCTAGGTATGGTTTTAGGAGGTAAGACTAAATAATAAATTACATACAGTATATAGTGTCACGTGTTTAAAGCCAAACTCCAGGCATAAAAAAGTTTTCCCATGCAGTCAACTGCTTGTTTTGTCTACGTGTGAGGAGAAAGCTTATACTCACCTGATCCTTCATTCCATCAGAAAACAGCGCTGCCCTGCAGGCCAGTGGTGGACTATTCCTTGTCTACTCTAGGCTTCATGATGTCAGAAAGCGTCCACAATTCAAGACCCCTGGAGCGCGGGGGGACCAGACCGGTCTTGTGCTGGGCAGATCAGAGAAAAATTAGCAGTAGCCCATGCAGTGGGGGATCAGCCCCACTGTAAGGGAAGACTTTGTCTGGAAATGGGCTTTAAAGAGGAGTTTCCCTTAAAAAAAAAAAAAAATTAAAAGTCAGCAGCTACAAATACTGCAGCTGCTGACTTTTAATAATCGGACACTTACCTGTCCCAGGGTCTCGGCGGTGCCAGCATTGTATCTGTGGGCCCCCGGCTGTGGCTTCACAGCTGGGCACCCAGTGCACATGCGGGAGTGGTGCCGCAGGCCGCGATTGGCCGCGCAGTCATCTGGGACCTGGTGGGAGGGGACGGAGCTGAGCCCTTCCTGCACTGAGGGGAAGTGACATCAGAAACCCAGGCACCCGAAGGAGGCAGACTACGAGGGACCCCCTAGCAACAGGCATTTAGAGTTGAGTTAATTTTCTTTTTTTTTCCAAATATTTTCTTTTTTTTTTTTTTTAGGAATCTTAAGCATTTTTTTTTTTTGGTGTGTGGAACACCACTTTAAGACCAGTTTCAGTCTGAAATGTTCTATGTCCTGGCGTTGCAAAGTGCTTTTAGGCTTGGTTCACAACTCTGCATGATGGGAACACACGCAAAAGCTGTTCTATGGGTTTGGACTACAAATATGTACACCTTCCTCTGTACATTTTCATTTTGGGGGGGGGGGGGGGGTGGGCAAGGGAGCATGGTAGTTTACAGAACACCGACTGGAAGACAGAATATTTGTGCTTTTTATCCAGCTCATAGAAAATGAAAGGACACTGCATTTCAAAGCATTAATATGTAATTTTCTGGATATTTCACAAGCATTTTCTGTACTTGCTGACTGTATCTTTGGTCTGAAAAATGAAAGCCAATGCAGCCAGCACATCTAAGGACTGGTATGCTGCACTATAGTACGTTTGTTTTTGGGATTAGATATCCTTGATAGCGTGCTTAAGATGACTTTGTTGGCAAAAAACAAAACAAAAATATTCTATGAAAGACGACAATTAGAACATACCTGTTCCGCTGCGATTGCCTCTAATGTTTACTGTTTTCACATGGTAAATGAGTCTAAAATCACCATCATGTCATTTTAGCATGCCTTTAGACCACCAGTCCTGCAATGCCATAGAGGGAAAACTAGTCCAAGGTTTTCATAAAAAGGTCACCTTATTACCTGAAGTTCATCCAATCAGACAGCACTTCTCATTCATTGAGAAAATGAAACATGTTCTCTGAATGGTGCCATGCAGAGTGAGTTGACCTGTTTTCAATAATCAGTAGGGCAGTGGCTTGGCATGGGACCCAGAAGCTAGTGGAGATCACGGGAGTAACTGTGCTTATTAAAGTAATTTCCAGCTCCTGTAGTGATCCTACAGGTATGGCATATGCATACTTAAATTGGTTCAAGCTGGACCGATGTAACTATGCAAAAAATTTAATTAGTGCAGTGCAATAATAAAAAAAAGTCCAGTACCTAAAAAAGGGTATAACTGACAGTCCATAAGCCAATAAGAACTCTGGGTGATCTAGCAGCTCCACCCTCACTGACGAAGTCCTGTAGGACGTAACGCGTACGGGAGGTGGAGCTGCTTCTACTGACGTTACCCACCATTATACCGGTTTGGGTGCAAGCCTGCAGTGCATCTCTCCAGATGTTCATGAGTATATCTGGACATGCCTATTATCAAGTAGTTTTAATGTGAGAGTTTTATCTGTATTTAATAAAAGATTGAGTTAATTTATTCAGAGAGCACTATTAGTTTTTTTGTGCTTTACCCTGTGACCCGGTATTATGTCTGCTTATCGGGACTGGACTCCTCTGAGCATTTATACCCTGGGGGGACAAGCTTACTAGACCATCCTGTTCGTTCAGGTGTCAATTGCCTCAAGTGAGCGGCCAGTCTCAACATTGGTGGTGGTAGTGTGCCACCTTTGTGCATTGTTACTGGAGTTCTTATTGGCTTATGGGCTGTCTTTTATACCCTTTTTTTAGGGAATTTACTTTCTTATTATTATGCTGCACTGATTAAATATATGTAACTCTTGAGGAGCTGTGAAATCTTCTCCTAGTGATCAACTTGCAACATTGTTTCTAACTTTGCTATATGTATGCGCTGATTGCTTGTTTTTTATTTAGAACTATGCAAAATAGTCGGTTTCTAAACTTCATATTTAAACCGGCAAAAGGACCTGCAGTGACAAGAGGTGGAAGGCGAATGAAGATGCGGGAGTGTTACTTAACCAGTGATGGTGAACCTTGGCACCCTAGATGTTTTGAAACTATATTTCCCATGATGCTCATGCACTTTGCACTGTAGACGAGCATCATGGGAAATGTAGTTCCAAAATATCTGGGGTGCCAAGGTTCACCATCACTGTACTAAACCCACAACAGTAAAAATCAGTCTGTATACACAGTAAAGCATGCTTGTTATACTCACTGTGGAACCGAAGAGGTTAATCCTCTGCATTGTGTAAAAAGGCTGTTTGATCTGGTCTTCTCTGATGCTCCCCTTCTTTTACTTTCCCCAATCCATCTACTGATAGTACAGAGTCTTGGGGGCACTCTGCACGTGCTCAGTTTGGTGTGTATTGCTATAGAGCTTTTTTTTTTTTCTTGGGAGGGTGCAATTGATCAGCACAGGGCCAATCAACCAGGAGTCCTGCAGCCTCATAGGACAGTCAGAGGAGAATGAAAACTCCTCCTTCAAACTTTAACCAGTGCTCGGCTAGACACCGAGAGAAGTCACAAGATTGTTATATGCTGCTGATGAGAAAAGGCATTTAGCAGTTTATATTTAATAAAATAATTGATTATCCATGTTCTGTGTACTGTAGGAGACCAGCTATAGTGAATGCAGGTTCCTGGGTTTAGTAACACTTTAAGCCAGTCAAAGTCTTCAGTGAACAGTCAGACATGAATGTCCAATTGTGCAGTTTCTCAGTGTCTTTTGGGTCAGCTTCTCGTAAAACAGGATCGTTCTAATTGCACAAGTGTTTGTGTTTAGAGTGATTAAAGAAGGAGGGGGTAAGTGGGCATTGATGATCCCGGTGGCAACTTATTTAAATGGAAACAATAGTTTGTTTTTGGACCTCATGCACAGGGAGCTTATAACCACCACTTATACAGGCTTTCAATATTTTTATATGCCTATAAACACACTTCTATGTTAGCCTCGGTGGTAGAGCTTCACGATTCTGACCAAAATAAGAATCACAATTTTTTTTGCTTAGGTTAAAAATCACGGTTCTCTCACGGTCCTCGTGTCGTAACATCATCTTTCGCATTATACAACAAAAAATTGGGCTAATTTTACATTTTTTTTTTATTCATTAACCACTTCAGCCCTGGAAGGATTTGCCCCCTTAACCACTTTCAGACCGGACCAATTTGCTGGTCAAAGACCAGACCACTTTTTGCGATTCGGCACTGCGTCGCTTTAACTGACAATTGCGCGGTCATGCGACGTGGCTCCCAAACAAAATTGACGTCCTTTTTTTCCCACAAATAGAGCTTTCTTTTGGTGGTATTTGATCACCCCTGCAGTTTTTATTTTTTGCGCTATAAACAAAAATAGAGCGACAATTTTGAAAAAAATGCATTATTTTTTACTTTTTGTTATAATAAATATCCCCAAAAATATATAAAAAAACATTTTTTTCCCTCAGTTTAGGCCGATATGTATTCTTCTACATATTTTTGGTAAAAAAATCGCAATAAGCGATTATTGATTGGTTTGCGCAAAAGTTATAGCGTTTACAAAATAGGGATAGTTTTATAGCATTTTTATTAATAATTTTTTATTATTATTTTTTTACTAGTAATGGCGGCGATCAGCGATTTTTATTGTGACTGCGACATTGTGGGGGACCCATCGGACATTTTTGACACATTTTTGGGACCATTGTCATTTATACAGTAATCACTGCTATATAAATGCAGTGATTCCTGTGTAAATGACACTGGCAGTGAAGGGGTTAACCAGTGGGTGGCATGTAGGGGTTAAGTGTTCCTAGGGGTGTGTTACTAACTGTGGGGGGTTGGGCTTTCATTTAGTGAACACTGATCTCTGCTCCAATCCCATGGAGCAGAGATCAGCGTCACTAGTTGCTAGGCAGAATGGAGAAATGCTGTTTACAACGGCATTTCTTCATTTGGCCGCTCCGTGAGACGATCGCGGGTATGCCCGGACTCACGGGGGTCCCGACCAGCGCAGCAAATTTAAAGGGACGTACATGTACGCCCATTTGCCTGCCCGTGCCATTCTGTCGACGTACATCATCGCGCGCTGGTCGGCAAGTGGTTAATGACCAGGCCATTTTTTGGGATACAGCACTGCGTTGCTTTAATTGACAATTTTGCAGTCGTGTGACGTTGTACCCAAACAAAATTGATGTCCTTTTTTTCCCCACAAATAGAGCTTTCTTTTGGTGGTATTTGGTCACCTCCGCAGTTTTTGTTTTTTTGCACTATAAACAAAGAGCAACAATTTTGAAGAAAACATTTTTTTTTTTTTTTTTTATTGGGATTTTATGTGATAGACCAACACAAAGTGGTACATAATTGTGAACTGAAAGGAAAATGATGAATGGTTTTTCAATTTATTTACAAATAAATATGTGAAAAGTATAGTGCATTTGTATCCCTGAGTCAATACTTTGTAGAACCACCTTTTGCTGCAATTACAGCTGCAAGTCTTTTTGGTGATGTCTCTACCAGCTTTGCACAGCTAGAGAGTGAAATTTTTGCCCATTCTTCTCTTGCAAAATAGCTCAATCTCTGTCATATTGAATGGAGAGCGTCTGTGAACAGCAATTTTCAAGTCTTGCCACAGATTTTCAATTGGATTTAGGTCTGGATTTTGACTGGGCCATTCTAACACATGACTAGGCTTTGATCCAAACCTTTGATCTAAACCAGTGGTCTCCAAACTGCGGCCCTGGAGACAGATGTGACCCTTTGCTTGCCTTTATCCGGCTCTTGGGGCACTATTCCATCCACAACTGTCACCAAGGATGGGGCACTATTCCTCCCACTGACACAGAGGATTGGCTTCTATTCCTCCCATTGATATTAATAGGGCACTATTCCTTCCACTAAACCAATGATGGGGCATTGTTTACTCCCACTGGCCACAGTCCAGCCCCCATCAAGTCTGAAGGACAGTAAACTGGCCCTTTGTTTAGAAAGTTTGGAGACCCCTGATCTAAACCATTCAAAAGTGGTACAATTATGTGCCACTTTGTGTTGGACTATCACAGTAATGGCAAACCTTGGCACCCCAGTTGTTTTGGAACTACATTTCACATGATACTCAACTACACTGCAGAGTACAAGAACATCATGGGAAATGTAGTTCCAAAACATCTAGGGTGCCAAGGTTCTCCACCACTGGTCTACCCCCAATAAAATACTTTTACGTTTTTGGTTGTAACAGGACATAATGCGGAAAATTCCAAATGGTATGGAATTCTTTTTCAAGGCACTGCATATCTTAAGTGCTGTGTAAATTAATGGTGCGATATAACTCCCTGTAACAAATAAATAATAAATGCACACATTTACAGGGGTATTAAAAGAGAAGCATTTACCAGCAGAAAAAAAAGAACACCAAAGGCATGTTCTGAATTTGTTATAACACTTTACTATAAGGAGTATCATATTAGCTAGATAAAGTGAGAATCGTTTGCTCATGTTACATGGAATGATATTTGCAACGTTTTTGAGCAGAAGAAAAACTGAGCGTAAAGGCATCTAAATACATCTAAACACGGGCGTATGCCCATAAATGCATTCCAATGGCCAGAATAAAGAAATATTCTGGCCAGTAGAATGCATTTATGCTCAAATGCCATACACGCATACACATGCATACATATCGTAGCATTACAGGTGTTTTTTCTACCAAATTCGGGCAGAAAAAATAAATTGTGCTTATTTTCATAAGCCTTGTGTGCATGAGGTCTTATAACTGTCATTTGGCACTCTAATTCTCATTGGTACTATAATTATCATTTGGATCCATCATGAGCTCCTACGCAGACATGACATGGATCGCTATCAAGGGATATTCAGATTACAATAATGCATATTAGTAAACACTGATTTTATACAACATTGGCATGCACATAATAAAACAAAATAGAGAGCTCCTCGTTATTTTTACACCAATTAATAAGGAATTATTATGTAGCTGCGCAGTGTCTAAATACAATATATAACCTTTCAGTAAAATATCTATCGAGCCCAAGATTGGGATTACTAGCACTAGGTGGCGCACTTTACTTCTATATCAAATTTATTTGACCACAGGTTGCATGAAATGAATTAAACTGCAGATCGCAAATATCATTCCATGTAACATGAGCAAAAGATTCTCACTTTATCTATCTAGCCAATATGGCACTCCTTAAAGTGAAGTGTTATAACAAATTCAGAAATACTGGAGGGCACGAAAGCGGAATTTGATATGATTGGCTCATCCATAAAGTGATAAATGAATTATTGCAATGGTTCCAGGGTTGGCACAGTTGCATTTGATGTTAGATATTGACCAGAAGGTTGGGTTCACACGTATGCAAAGCTGCAACCAGCGCAAATCCTGTGCCGGTCCCCGCATCGCATCTGACTCGCAGGCAGTTCACAATGCCCTCTGCGAATCGGCTGCGGGGGTCAATAGAAAGTTAATGACACCCCCCAAATTGGTTCGCAGATCGCAGTGTGAACTGTGAAATCGGACAGGAATCGGATCACATGGGAGTGGACACCCATGTGACCTGATTCCAGTGCGGAGCAAAAAAGGTTCCTGCACCATTTTGGTTTGAAATTGATGCAAATTCAGCCATACAAACTGTATGGCTGAATTTGCATTGCACAGACATGCATGTGGTCTGCATAGTAATGCGGTGCGAATCACATGCGATATCTGTCATTGCAATAGTGTGAATCCAATGTGCATTTATTACAGGTATTTTCATAATGTAGACAGTTTACACAGCACATATATTGTACATTCACATCAGTCATGGGGTAACACAGCGGCTTAGTAATTAACACTTGCAGCACTATGGTCATTGGTTTGCAGGAGTTTGCAGGTTCTCCCTGTGCTTGTGTCAGTTTCCTACCACACGTTTTTTTTTTGGGGGGGGGGGCAAACAAACCTGCCCACCCCCCATTGTTTGGTCGATCACCCGTTTGCTCGCCCATCAGACGCGCACTTACCCCATTCAGGTCGCAGCTCCCCCCGCATCTCCTCCTAAGTCTCGGCAGTTGCCTCTGCTCCTGGACAATGGGGTCTTAGGACTCCCAGCCAATCAGGTGCTAGGACTCCCGGCCAATCGGGTCTCAGGACCTGCTTTCTGATTGACCGGGAGGAGAGCCAGTTTCACATTAATATTATTATAATTAATTCATATATTATAATTATATAATTTCACATTAGTGAATATTAATTCGCACTAATGTGTGGGCTCGGGACTCTTTTTGAAGCCAATTAGAGACTTATGCTCTAATCATGTGCTTCAAAAAAAAAACATGGAAATCCATGTGCCCGGTGCCCTGCATGGAGATTAGGGGCCGGGCGCATAAATTAGGGGGGCAGCACCTGTGGACCCTTATGAGCAGCCGCCACTGGGGCTTAGTGCTAATATTTTCCCATACAGAATATGTGTAAGTAAACAGAGCACAATTTTGGGACTTTAAATGAAGGGAGCATCAAAGAGGTGCCCGCCTCCATCCCTATCAAAATATTAAAAATAGGGAGAGGGGGGAAAAGGGAAGAGGGCGGGACTTTAGATGAAGCACACAGCAAGTAAAAAAGTTGGTCAAGCGACTAGAAAATGACATTTATTCATATTTCATAATCCATAATCCACCATAAAACATTTTGGGCATCAAGCCTCTAACAAACATTTTGGGCATCAAACCTCTATAAGGTGGATCTTAAATAAACATACAAGGTATAAAAATATATCACAATCCGATAGATCTTAACATTTGAAAAAAGCAGCAATGACAATTAATGCATATAGTACACAGAGTGATAATAAATTATGTTAACAGAATTATGTAATTATGTTACAGAAATGGTTATATTTTCTTTTAGAAAGGTCCTGCAAAATATGGTGGAGTAATATAAATAGAAAGAGGCAGGGAACATCTCAAAAACTTAAAAGGCAATAACTGCAAATGTCTGCTTCTTAACCACTTCAATGCTTGCACTTTCCACCCTTCCTGCCCAGGCCAATTTTCAGCTCTGTCACTTTTTAAATGACAATCGCGCAGTCATGCTATACTGTACCCAAACAAACATTTTATAATTTTGTTCCCACAAATAGAGCTTTCTTTTGGTGGTATTTGATCATCTCTGCATTTTTATTTATTTTTTGCTAAACAAAAAAAGACCAAAAATTTTGAAGAAAAAAAAAGTTTTTGTTTGTTTCTGTTGTAAAATGTTGTAAATATGTGGGTTTTCTCCTTCACTGATGGGCACTGATGAGGCTGCACTGATGGGCACTGATAGGCCGCACTGATATGCAGCACTGATGGGTGACACTGATGGGCATTGAAAGGCTGCACTGATGGGTACTTATGGGTGGCACTGATGGGCACTGAAAGGCTGCACTGATAGGCGGCACTGATAGGCGGCACTGATTGGCACTGATAGGTGTCACTGATGGGCACTGATTGGTGGCACTGATGGACACTGATTGGTGGCACTGATGGACACTGATGGGTGGCACTGATGGACACTGATAGATAGCACAGATAGGCATCACTGATGGCACTGGCAGGCATTGCTGATGGGCACTAATTGTCATCATGTCTGGGCACTGACTGTTATACCTGTTGGTCCAGGGTGGCATACATCCATGATCAGCATCCCTGGTGGTCCTGGTGGCAGCCCTAGTGGTCCTGGGTGGGCATCCATGGGGGGCTGCACTGATAATCAATCAGGGCAGACCCCCCCACCCCCATGTCAGGAGAGCAGCCGATCAGCTCTCCTCTACTCGCATCTGTCAGACGCGAGTGAGGAAAAGCTGATAAACGTCTTTTCCTGTTTGCACTGTGAACAGCCGTGATTGGACATGGCTGGTCACATGGTAAAGAGCCCCTGCCAGAGGCTCTTTACCAAGATTGGTGTTGTGGTGTGTCAGACTGACATGCCGCACCACCGATCGCCAAGCTGCATGCCCCCACCGGCTGTTATCCTGTCATATGACGTCCAGTCAGGATAACTGAACCATACAGAAGCGGTTAAAGAAGTTCTATGGTCACAGCATACACTTTAATGTATAACATTAGCATTGTAATATCAATGACAATCAGATATGTTTACCTGAAATATCTCCTTTCATGTTGTGAGTGCTTCCTGTCTGCTGGCCGTCTCTTTCCACAAATTTCTGTGTTCCCTGCATGCTTTGCATCTTCTCCTTTGTCACTTTCTTTCACTTCCCAAGGACTACATATCCCATGGTACCTTCCTTCTCTCTCCAAGCAGAGATTCCTGTACTGACTCCACCTCCCAAAACTCCTCCTCTCAGCTCCTCTGCAGTTCAGGAGGCAGGCTCTGATTTCGAGGGACTGTCCCTGATTTGGAACAATGTCCCTCTGTCCCTCATTCTGGTCTGATCTATATAGTTGTATATAAAATGCACTTTTTATCTTTTAAAAAGTGTTTTCCTTTGATAAACCCTTCATCCAACTTGTAAATTGCTGCATTTGTACATTAAAAAAAAAACAGTATAAAGGAAAAGTAGTGGTAAAAAATGCACTTGTGGGTTTAACTAATCATTTTTTTTGTATAATTCTTCTTTAAGGGGGCGTGACAGGAGGTGTGTCCTATGCCTACATACTTTTGCTCATTGGTGTCCCTCCTTCCCATCTCAATAAGTTGGGAGATGTGCAGCAGTGCCTACTCACAGGAGTAATAGAAGTATTAGAAATAAATTAAATACAATGCGGAAATGAACGTATGAGTTTACATTTTGACCATAGATAAATACACTTTAACCTTATCACTGCCAGAGCCATTTTTGCGTTTTTTTGTACACGTTTAAAAAATAATTTTTGACCTGAAGATAGCACACGTTGGGGGAAGAAATGGCACGGTGGTCCGTTTCCTCACAGTGCATGTGCCGATGACGACATTGGTGCTTTACAAAAAATATCAGCAAAAGTTTAGGAGATATTTCCACTACCTATAGGTAGGGTTGCCACCTGTCTGGGATTCACCCGGACAGTTCAGGTTTGGAGTCATGCATTCGGGTTTCAGACCACCTGTAACCCGGACACATTATTCAGACCAGACTATGGCTTCCCAGCAGGGTTGATGGCAGCAGATGTTTAAGCTGAGAGTGTCTGTTAAACTCTCTTTCACACTACCCAAAGCCAGCATTAACAAATACCCCTGCCCCCACACAGACGGGAGAGGAGAGAGGGCTTGATATGCTCCTCTTCCTCCTGCCCCTACCCCTATGTGTCTGCCCACACTTCAATGCCTAGTAGTGTGCCTCAGAAAAGGAAAGTGGGGGCCAGAAATTTGAAGTCCAGCAGTCTCAGCTACATCTGGATGAGAGCTGCTGACGGCCAAGGGTGAGTGAGCTCACCATCCGTCTTTGCCTGTGACTGAAGTCTCCCCCCTTCTCTCTCCTGCCTCTGAGTGAGTACAGTACGTGAGTAAGGTAAATCAGGGTTCTCAGAGCACCCCTTACATCAGAGTCCTCTCCGTACATCAGTATGTTCTTCCTTAGATCAGGGTTCCCAGAGCATCACTTATGTCAGAGTCTCCAGAGTTCTCCCTTACATCAGAGTCTGCAGAGTCCCCCCCTCCCCCTTACATTGTAAGGGAACTGAGTTCAGATGTAAAAGAGGAACTCTGTGGACTCTGATGTAAAGGGGGACTCTTGTGATTAATTTCATTTGATTAGAAATGTTATTTAATTGAAAAATATATGTATAATTTCTACTAGAAAAAAATATTGCTGTGTGCCGCTAAAGGGTTTTGACTTGAAGAAAAGTTGCCAACCCTACCTATAGGTAAGCCTTATTCTGGGCTTACCTGTAGATAAAAGTAAGACAAAAGGGTTTACAACCACTTTAAAGTGGTTGTAAACCCTTAGGCTGCGTACACACGGGCGGATTGTCTGCCCAACTAAGTTCGTCAGACAATCCGACAGACAGTCCGTCCAAATTTTGAATGAACGGACTTGACCACACACGATGAACAGACAGTCCGCTGAAAACTTGCGTGATGATGTGTACAGCACGTACGACGGGACTAGAAAAACGACGTCCAATACACTGCAATGCAACCTTCGGCCGTGTAAATCCTTTCTGAGCATGCGCCATACTTAGTCCGTCCAACTTGCCTACACACGAGCGGACTGTCCGCTGAAACCAAGTTTGGACGGACAAAATTACGGAAATTCCGAAAGACAAAGTCCGTCAGACTGTCCGCTGAAAAAGTCCGCTGAAGCCCACACACGAGCGGATTGTCCGCTGAAACACGGTTCAGCGGACTAAGTTGGGCAGACAATCCGTCCGTGTGTACGCGGCCTTACAAACCACTTTGACCTACAGGTAAGCCTAGATTAAGGCTTACCTGTAGGTCCAAGAAATATCTCCTAACCCTACTAAACCTATACGGTTTAGAAGATATTTACAAAAAGACAGCCACAGCTGTCTACGGCGCATGCCGCAGATTGCGGCAATATGCCGCGAGTGTTGGCTCCCGTGCACATGCGCAGGAGTGACGTCATCGCTGCTCCGGGAAATCACAGTGCTGGAGCAGCGAGACCCGGAAGTCACTCTGGGATCCACGGCGAAGATGAAGACGGAGGACCGCTTCGGGGGCTTCGTTCTCAGGTAAGTTATTCATAATGAGCTAGTATGCTATGCATACTAGCTCATTATGCCTTTGCCTTGCAGGTTGCTTTTTTTTTTTTTTTTTTTCAGATGGGTTTACAACCACTTTAAATCAGAGTCAATTGCTTGGTATTTTGGACAGCGATTATCTAAGAGAAATTCCCAAAACATGGCCTGAATAGTGGTAGTTCCAATTTTTCATGTCACACATTATTACCGCAAGTCTAGGTAACGCAGTAAAAAATACACTAAAGTGAATTTTGGGGCAAACAAATGCAATAAGCGACCCAAATGTTTGGTAAAATATAAAAGCCAGGGTTGCACTGAGTAAACAGATACCCAACATGTCCAACCTTAAATTTGTATGCGCCCGTGAAATGGCGACAAAATTCAGTACCCTATATTTTCTATAGGCAACAATTCAAAAGCTTGCGGCGATATATAACATGTGTATCGCAATCAACGTTTTCACACGTAGGCGCCCCTGATGCATGTGTTTACGTTTGTATGTGCGTGTATGGGGGGAATTCTTTTGGGTGGGGGGGGGGGGGGATTTATGTGCTTGAGTATACCTTTATTTTTTTGCAAAAAAATAAAAATAAAAACATTTTTTTTACTTAAAGCGGGGTTCCACCCTAAAGTGGAACTTCCGCTGATTGGAACCCTCCCCCCCTCCGGTGTCACAATTGGCACCTTTCAGGGGGGAGGGGGGTGCAGATACCTGTCAAAGACAGGTATTTACACCCACTTCCGGGCATAGACTCCCACGGGAGTCTATGCCTCTTCCTGTCCCTGCGCGCTGTCTGCTGAATGAATGAATGAATGAAATACTTATATAGCGCACAATGCGAACTGAATCGCCTCTAGGCGCTGTGGCGAGCTTTGATCATCTGCTAAAAGAGGAAGGTCTTGAGTTTTTTCCTAAAAGCCAGGTGATTTTCTTCCAGGCGGATGTTGATTGGTAGAGCATTCCATAGCCGAGGCCCTTGGACAGCGAATCTCCGATCACCCTTGGATTTATACCGGGCTTTGGGCACGAGGAGGAGGTTTTTGTTGGCTGATCGAAGACTGCGGTTTGGTGTGTAATGATTTATTTTCTCCATTAGGTATTGCGGAGCTTCTCTATGCACGCATTTGTGGGTGAGGCAAAGGGTCTTGAACGTGATCCGATTTTTTACGGTTAGCCAATGTAAGCTCCTCAGTGAAGGAGAAATGGATTCCCAGGGTTTTTTTCCTGTTATCAGCCTTGCCGCCATGTTTTGGATCAGTTGTAATCGCGCAAGTTGATATTGTGGTAATCCTATGTAAAGCGAGTTTGCGTAGTCCAGTCGTGAATTAATGATTGTTCCAACTACCACTGCTTTGTCATTCTTTGGGATAAAAGGGATGAGTCTGCGAAGCATGCGCAGCAGATGGTGAGATCGACTGACTACAGATCCTATTTGCGCATCCATTGACATTTGTGCATCTAAAATAACCCCGAGACTCTTCGCTTTGGTCTTTGGGGAGATAGTCTGCCCAAAGACGGTTGGTGGAGACCAGGAGGTTTTGGTTGCGGGATTATGATTTGGGTGTAAGATAAGAAGCTCTGTCTTTGATTGGTTCAGCTGGAGGGAGTTGGTGGTCATCCAGTCCTCTATTGATTTGAGGCAGTTTTCAAGTTGTTGTTGGTGATCTTTTTTTCCATTGATCCGGAAATAAAGTTGCGTGTCGTCAGCGTAAGAGTGGAAGCAGAGATCTGAGCATCTGATGATTTGAAGGAGTGGGCGAATGTAAATGTTGAAGAGAACGGGTGACAACGGAGAGCCTTGAGGGACTCCGCAGGTGACTGCCCGAGTTTCGGAGAGGAATTTTCCTAGTTTCACTGTCTGTGACCGATTTCCTAGGAAGGACGCGAACCATTGGAGATCTATGTCTTGGACTCCGGCTACTTCTGTGAGGCAGACGAGTAGAGTATTGTGATCTACTGTATCAAACGCTGCACTTAGGTCTAGCAGTACGAGGAGACACGGCTCTCCGTCATCTGCTGCTTCGAGGGCGTCATCCCAAATCTTGAGGAGAGCTGTTTCTGTTCCATGACCCGGGCGGAAGCCTGATTGCAGCGGGTCCAGGAGTTTGTGAGTATCCAGGTGAAGTTGTAGCTGATGTACTACAGCTTTCTCCATGATCTTAGAAATGGTGTTGAGGCTTGTAATCGGCCTACGGTTGTTTGGATCCTGAGGGTCCAGGTTTGGTTTCTTGAGTAGAGGTTTGACGATGCCTTGTTTGAGGATGCTGGGAACAATCCCTTCGTGGAATGATCGGTTTATGAGGTGGGTTATGGTTGGAGCCACGATGTCGGAGCATTCTTTCAGTAGTTTTGTGGGGATGATGTCAATAGGTGAGGTACTGTCACGCAGTTTATTAATGATGTTTTTTGCGGTGTCTACGGTAATTGGGAATAGTGAAAATTTTGGCGGTTGCGGTATGTTGGTGCAGACATCCTCTTTATGTATTTGCTGGCTGAGGTTGGATGTTTTCTTCTGACAAATTGTTTCCCTGATGGTTTTGACTTTATCGATGAAAAAATCCGACAGTTTGTCACAGTAATCCTGGGATTCGCTTTCTGGGGGTTCTAGGCACACCGGATTTATTGATTGATTAACCAGTTTAAACAGTTCCCGTGGTTGGTTTGCGGCCGTTGAGATTGTATATGAGAAGTGGTCCTTTTTGGCTTTGAAGATTGCTTTCCGATAATTCTCTGTGAGACCTTTGTAGTTAAATAGGTTTTCCTCGGTGGGATTTCTTCTCCATGTTCTTTCCGCTCTTCTGCGTTCTTGCTTTAGTACGGAGAGGGAGCTATTAAACCATCCAGCATTTTTCTTCCTGATGAAAGCCCTGCGTTTTGGTGCTACCGAGTCTGCTGATTGCAGTAATGCTTTGTTCAGGGAGTTGAGTGTTTCCTCCGTAGAGTGGTTTAAAGTTATTGTAGATATTTTTTTGGACAGAGTGGTTTTGAAGGCTTCGGAGTACAGTTTTTTATGCGATCTGGTCCAGTGCGTTGTTACAGGTTTCCGTTTTGCGTTGGTGATGTTGGTAGCGATTTTGAATTTGATGGCGTGGTGATCCGTCCATGGCAGAGTTATGTTGTCGAGTATGTTGACGTCGATGTTCTGTTTGAAAATGAGGTCCAGGGTGTGTCCTGACCCATGCGTGGGAGTCTTTATCAGTTGCTGTAGACCCAGTTCTTCTAGTTGATTGATGCAGGCAGTCGCGATGGGGTCTTTAGGCTCGTTTGCCCAAAGGTTGAAATCTCCGAGTGCCAGGAAATTTTTGAATTTTAGGGTGTGCATTGCAAAGGATTCCGTGAGGGGTGAAAGAAGATTGGACTTTGGTCCCGGTGGTCTGTAGCACAGTAGAATATGAGTGGTGTCATGGGGTGTTGGTTGAAAATGTAGCGTCAGGGTTTCCATAAAAGACACTGGGTTCTGAGATGATGGTTTAGTGAGATCCAGGTGACCTTTAAAGATCACTGCTAGGCCTCCTCCTTTTTTCCCTATCCGGTGTTCGGTTAGGATCCTGTAGTTTTCCGGCACCAATTCGGTGAGGATGGTGTTGCAGTCAGAGGTTAACCAGCTTTCGGTGATGAAGAGGCAGTCTACATTGTTCTCGATGATGAAGTCGTGTACTTCCAGTCTATGTTTGACTGCAGACCTGGCGTTAATCAAGGCGCAATCTAATTGTAGTGGTCGAGTAGATGTCTTCCTGTGGTTGGGAGCTGGTTGTCGTCCGGTTTTTAATAGTTGTTCTCTTTGAAGTATTTTTTGTATGGAAGATGGCAATGTGGTGTTGATGTTCCTTAGTCTGTGCAGAACTTCAGCTGAGTATTTGAAGTAGCACATGGTTTGTGGATGCTGTTGATGGTACTATGGGCCTAAGATGATGATCCTGATCAGGGTATTGATCCTGAGGTGGGGCTAGGTATCAGACTTGCCGCCGTGCTTGAGGCTGTTAGCGCGCAAGTTGATCAGGGGATGCCTATATGGATGCGGAAGGAGTTGTTGTATTCGGTTGCTGGCTGTTCCAGCTACCTTTACTTAAGGTGGAGGTCTCCGCTTAGAAAAGAAGTCTGGCTGTGATCTGGAATAGTCGTCCTAGGATAGCGTAAAAAATGGAAAGGAGGCCGGAGGTAGGGGTATGCTAACCTATGGTTGTTCCAGAGGAAGGCGAAAAAACCCCTGACAGTAGCAGCCAAATGCACCAGTGGGGCAAAAATTCCTTCCTGACCCCCGTAGGCGGTCGGACGGAGTCCCTGGAACAATCACTGGGGGGGGGGGGGGGGGGAGTGGAGGTGCGAGCTTACCTGGCTGCGGTTGTCCCCTTTAAACACTCTGGTTCCGGTGAATCTGGCTTGCTGTCAGCCTGATGTTTCTGGAAAGCTGTCTGGTTGCCCCTTGCAGTGGGATCTTTAAAATGGAGGGGAGGATGGAGGTAGGATAGAGGTTAGAGACTCCTGTCTTAACTCCTGTTTTCAACTCCTGGTTGTTAACTCTCCACTTTAGTTCAAAAAATCCACTTGTGTTCAGAAAATCCACATGCAAGCCACAAACAGGGAGCAAGCTGTCCCAGAGACAGCGCGGAAAATTCCTATTGCGCTGCGCGACTCGTGCATGCGCAGTAGGGAACCGGGAAGTGAAGCCGCTTCACTTTACTTCCTGATTCCCTCACCTAGAATGGTGGTGGCAGCAGCCGAGAGCCGAGCGATCGATCGGCCTCGGCTGCCGGCATCACTGGACCCCGGGACAGGTGAGTGTCCATTTATTAAAAGTCAGCAGCTGCAGTATTTGTAGCTGCTGGCTTTTAATATTTTTTTCCACAGTGCAATCCCGCTTTAACTTTTTTTAATTTATGTTTTTTGAGGTGACAGGTTCTCCTTAACCGCTTCAGCCCCGGAAGGTTTTACCCCCTTCCTGACCAGAGCACTTTTTGCAATTCGGCACTGCATCATTTTAACTGACAATTGCACGATTGTGTGACGTTGCACCCAAACAAAATTGACGTAATTTTTTTCCCCACAAATAGAGCTTTCTTTTGGTGGTCTTTGATCACCTCTATGGGGGGACACATCGGACACTTTTGACACTATTTTGGGACCATTTTATTTATACAGTGATCAATGCTATAAAAATGCACTGATTACAGTGTAAATGACACTGGCAGGGAAGGGGTTAACCACTAGGGGGCGATCAAGGAGTTAAGTGTGTCCTAGGGAGTGATTTTAACTGTGGGGGGGTGGGCTACCACTGACATGACAGCGATCACTGCTCCCGATGACAGGGAGCAGTAGATCCCTGTCACGTCACAAGGCAGAACGGGGAACTTCCTTGTTTATCCGCAAACACGGTCACGCTATGCGTGGCGCCCACTAGCCCCTCCAGTTAAAGGGGACATACAGGTCATTTTCCCACTGCTGTAATTGTGCCAACGTATATCGGCGTGCAGCGGTCGGCAAGTGATTAAAGCAGTAATAAAACCAAAAACAAAAATAAAATTTATATTGCAGCTTACCAATTCTTGATGTGGTGGTCCTCATTTTTAGTTGTTTTTCCCTTTATTTTCACCTGGTGATCCAGCCAGTAAATCTGTTATTTTCAACTTGCTAAAACAAACCATTTAACACTGAAAGGTGTACAATGATCAGTTTTTATTCATTTATGTAAAATCTTTATCCAAAATGGTAAAAAACACCTGTTGCTGTAATTGCTTATAAGGCTAGGTTCACACCTATGCAGGTTGTGGTTGGTGCATTTTTCTGGTGCGCTTTGTGGGTTTTTTTTCCTTTCATTATTGACACGTTTTAATGCATTTGCCATTTTTGGGAAGTATCTGTTGTGACAAACCAGAAAAAAATAACGCGGAAACGCATCAAAAACGCAAGCACTGCATTTTTGATGCATTCCATTCTGTTTCCATTGAAGTTTATAGGAGGCTATAGAAGTCTAAGAACCAAAAATGCAACCTGCCACGGGTGAAAAGGTCCCTGACCCTTTCCAAAAATACATTGGTTAAAAAGTACAGATGTGAACGTGACCCATAGGAAATCATGTTACATGGACTGTAATGCATTTCTGCAAAACGTACAGGTGTGAACCCAGCCTAAAGTGTTAGATGCAGTTAAGGCTTTACTTTAGTCAAGTCTGTCTAAATGTGTTAGTACATCATCTAACACTAATGCAGCACCCTCCTAGGTAGGATGTGAGGATACCAGGTAATCTGCAGATCTGATTGCTTCCCCCTGCGTTCTGGGGGCTTCCAGAACATAGAGGGCTGGGAGAGTCAAATAGGTAGCTTTAATATTTATTGTGCTGTAGCCAATCCCTGGGAGGTGTGCCCAGTAGGTGGCTGGGGAGGAACATAAATAGTCTGGGGTCTGGAGCATCCCTGGTCTTGTGTCTGCTGATGTTCATGGAGGTGCCAGGTATAGCAGAGCTGGGAGACCTATTTCCAATTACTGCTGGAGCTAAGGATTTGAAGGACCCATTGAAGGGTGCCTGTTGGATACTGGGATGTGTGCAGCTGTCATGGGAAATTGTGAGTACTAATCCAAGCTCAAGAAGCTTGTGACTGTGTTCTGTTCTACTTTGGGAGCCAGCAGTAGCTTTTATTTTGATACTGCTCCTACAGGATCTTAGTTCTGGCTTTCCCCTTGGTTACTGGTTTAAGCACTGCTCAAAGAAGTTGCAATTAGTGAAGTGTGTCTTCCTGTTACAAGTCAGCATTTCTGGAGTATCCTGTACCACTCTAACCCCTCTCTTAAAATTCTTCAAGCAATAAATCAAAAAAAAAAAGTCATCCCCTAGACCAGATGTGTCAAACACAAGGCCCTCGGGCTGAATCCAACCCTCGTACCCCTCCTGCAGCTGTGGAACCCCCTCTTCTCTCCCCCCTCCATCTCAGCAGTTGCAGCAGAGAGGAGGACAGAATTATTTCTATAGATCCTGTACCTCTCTGTGCAGCCAGTGCACCCTCTAGTCTCTTCCTCCCCTGGTCTCAGCATTCAGCAGACTCCAGCCCTCCTGTGGTCCTCCTCCAGACCCTGCATTTTCTGCTTCCGAGTTCCGCCTCCAGCTTCTTCTCAGCAGTGGCACATGGTAAGGAGGGTGCACTGTGATGTAAGAGGGGGGGGGAGACTCTTGACTTCTGATTGTGCTGTGGGGGCGGCTCTCAACATCTGAACAACATCTGATGTAGGGGGTGGGGCTGCTCTGGACATCTAGTCTTACAGATACAACAGGCCCTTTGAGGGCAACCATAAAGCTGATGTGTCCCACGATTAAATCGGGTTTGATACCACTGCTTTAGACTGTTTAATGGAGCTGGAGTGAATGGACTGTTCCTTGTGTGACTGGTAGTCTCTGCAGCAGTGGCAGCTGGTGTTTTTTTTTGGGGGGGGCAAACAACCTCCCCCCGGTTGGTTGGTCAGCTGCACTTACCTCATCAGTTGTGGGTGGGCTCCTACGGGGCGGTGGGCAGTGGCCTGGTTGCGGGCTCTTTTGGGTGGGTTGCAGGCTCCTATGGGCAGCGGGCAGTGGCTGGGTGCGGACTCCTAAGGGTGGGTTGCATGCTCCTACAAGCGGAGGTCAGCAACCAGGTTGCTGGGTCCTATGGGCGGGATGCGGGCTCCTACGGGCAGCGAGCATTGGGCGGGTTGCGGGCTCCCATGGGCGGGCGGGCAGAGGCTCCTGTGTCCTCTCTGCATCACGGCGGCTTCCGAAAAATTGGACAACAGATTGTCCATTTTTTGTTTTTCTTTGCATGCTAGTCACATATCGAAGAGTTTACTAAAGTTAAAAAAATTCAAATATGACAGAATAAAAAATTCGGATGTGATGTCATGTGCATCTCTATTGTATTTTCGAACCACAGCTGTACTGATTAAATGAAAAGCGTACAATCTGGTATCCTACGAGAAAAAGTTTTGTGTTTGTCCGATGGGATAATATCCTGTCATGATCAGCTCTCGAAAACTTTGTACTAATGATCCGATTATCGTATGATGGATTCGAAAGCAGTATTTTTTGCCCAATTTTCAGATTGGCCTAAAGTCAGATTGGACTTTAGTCACTGGTAAGTAGAGATGGGTTCAGGCATGTTTGAAAAATCCAATGTGCCCAATCTCACCAGGAAGCTGACCAGAGGCGTCTCGTCCTCGCCACCCCCTATATGCAATTCATAGATTCATGCATACATAGGCGTAGCATAAGGGCTTGCAGGGGTCACAATCGCAACCCTGTCCCTATCTCCAGAGGCCCTGCAGCCACCCTGTCATATTATCATATCCTCCACAAAGTACAGCTCCAATCTGCCCTAGGTCCCCACAGCCATGCTCCAGTATTGGGCTTTCACTTTGCCTTCCACAGTACACACCCTTCCGTTCCTATTGGCTGGGGAGAAGCTGCGAGACATTTCCTGAATGGAGAGGAGCACGGGGTGAGAACAGCCCAGGATGGGAAAGTGTCTGTGCTGTGTCACATGGCTTTGCCCCCCCAGATCTAAGTTGTGCCCCCCCCAAAGCCCCCTGATCGCCCCTCCACCCTGGATGCTATGCCCGGCTGCTGAGCTCCTTTCCCATTACAGCACTCTATACTGGTCCTCCTCCGCAGGGCTGCAGTCACATTCCTTTACAACACAGCCAGTCACAATCTGCACAGGGTGCTTCTGCCTACTGCAACTACACTGCCGTTCTGTGCCGTTTACAGGTCAGAACAGCAACATAGAAGCCAGATGTGCTCTGTGGAGGCTGACAGACTGTGTGTAAAAGAATGTGATTTCAGCCCTGTGTAGTGTGGGGGGAGAAGCTTTATAGTTCTGGGATGGGAAAGGAGTTCTGCCAAGTGACCTGCCAGGGGTCAATGTCCTCTGATGTAAAGAGGAACTGTTGCAACACTGATCATCCTCCCGGCCAATGGGGAAGCAGGTATGAAACCTGTTTCCCGATTGCCCTTAACGTCTAGCGATCCTATTGGACACCTAGCACCGGGAGGAGGAGAGAGGAGACACAGCGGAAGCTGCTCCAAGCTGCTCCAGGGGAGGAAACCAAAACAGCTTACCCCGAGAACGCCACGCTCTCACTGCCCGAATCCAAGGTAAGGACAGCGGGTGGTGGTGAGGATGTATGTTAGTGCCACGGGGGGGGAGTGCCACTCCACTGGTGGCCCAGGGGAAGGGGGTTGTTTGTCGCCCCCCCCCAAAGAAAACCCCACCAGCCACCACTGAAGCCACCACTGCTAATCACAGGCAGTGAGACATTTCCCGATCTGTGCATCTGCGGACCGGGAAATGTCTGCTGCTTGTGATCAGCCATGTGCAGTGTCGTCTTCCTATCGGGATCGGGCTTGTGGGGTTTTGAACACACCTGAGCCCATCTCTACTGTTAGCTGTACCAGGAGCATGCAGGAGGCATGCTTTTGGCAAAGCTGTATTGACCGCAATTCCAGCGCCAAGGGGTTAAGGACTGGTAAACTGCAATATATTAAATTTTTTATTTTTGGGTTTAACACCGTTTAAAGTGCCAGTTCACACCGGAATCACACAGAAACGCACCAAATGTAATTCATGAACTACTTTTAAAATGCGCTGAAACCGTATCACCGCATTGCGTTTGCGATCTGCTTTTGGGGTGTCGTTAGAATTACATTGAGACCCTGAATGCATTTCCCATGTGGTGTGGGGAAATGCGCACGGAACACAGGTTTCCAGCACTGCGTTCTGCTGATAATGGGCCCTCAGTCTATAAGGCAACTCGAGGGTCTTTTTGTCCGGAAAATACACGATAGTTTAATGTCAAGGCTGCACAGAAATCTATTTTTATCAGCTCCAACCCTACAGGGGGCAGAAGCGTGTGTGCCTACTGTCGCTGGTGATAGCAATCCGGTCTTGAGTGCATAGATTATTGCGTTTCGCTCTGTGTTGCCTAATAGCTTGAAAGTGTTAAGTTGACCAGTATGAAAAAAAAAAAAAAGAAATCATCAGTATGGTGACTAGCTTAATGTATGTATAAGGGAATGAAAAGTTAATGAGAAAGTTGCGTGGGAGGGAAAATGAGGAGTTCAATTTTTGACATGCTGAGCTTGTTCTTGGTAAGAAAATGGCTAAACATGACAGGCGATTGTTTTCTTCCAGTCTAACTGCTGTGTTAGTGCGTTACATCCAGCTGAAAGGATCTCTCAGATCACCCATCAAGTAAACCATTCATTTATTCCCTTTCTTCCCCCCTCTCCTCGTTGTGTAGCACTTGCTCGTGTGTTGCTGCTCCTTCAGCTGGATTAAGCAATTAGAGACCTCCCCCTGTTACTCCGTAGGGCAGTTAAGTAGCATACAGCCATTAACCTTTCCGTCATAGTTCATGTACAGTAAATCTCCTCAGAAACACACTCCCTTCCAATTGGCTGGTGCAGACAACGGGAGGGAAAAAAACCCTAGTGGACCGTTTTTCCGCTTACATTAAAATTCAGGTGCCACAGAAACACATTACCTCATGTATTTTTTTGTGAAAAATGTTAATGTGAAAATTTTTAATATAATATACTTTGTTTTGTTTTTTTTTAATATATAGTTTTAAAAGAAATATTTTACAAGATAAAAAAAAATAAAAAATTCACCTAAAGAACATATAGCGCCTTAAAAAAAAGTATTCATACTCCTTGAAATTTTCCACATTTTGTCAGATTACAACCAAAAAGGTAAATGTATTTTATTGGGGATTTTATGTGATAGACCAGTGATGGCGAACCTTGGCACCCCAGGTATTTTGGAACTACATTTCCCATGATGCTCGGCTACACTGCAGAGTGCATGAGCATCATGGGAAATGTAGTTCCAAAACATCTGGAGTGCCAAGGTTCGCCATCACTGTGATAGACCAACACAAAGTGGCACATAATTATGAAGAGTAAGGGAAAACGATAAATGGTTTTCAATTTTTTTTCAAATATGTGAAAAGTGTGGGGTGCATTTGTATTAAGCCCCCCTGAGTCAATACTTTGTAGAGCCGCCTTTCACTGCAATTACAGCTTCAACTCTTTTTGGGGATGTCTCTACCAGCTTTGCACATCTAGAGAGGGACATTTTTGGCCATTCTTTTTTGCAAAATAGCTCAAGCTCTGTCAGTATGGATGTAGGCAATCTGTGAACTGCAATTTTCAAAGCTTGCCACAGATTCTCAATTGGATTTAGGTCTGTACTTTGACTGGGCCATTCTTACACATGAAAATGCTTTGATTTAAACCATTCCATTGTAGCTCTGGCTGTATGTTTAGGGTCATTGTCCTGTTGGAAGGTTAACCTCCATCCCAATCTCAAGTCTTTTACAGACTCTAACAGGTTTTCTTCTAAAGCCCCATACACACTATCAGGTTTTCTGTTGAGTTTTTCCTTCAGATTTATCAAAACCATATAATATTATGTCAAACCTTAGGAGTTTTAATTTGTATGCAATCAGGCAGGCCCTTGCACTACATGGTTTTGGTAAACCTGAAGAAAAAACTCTTAAGATTACCCTGTATATGTTACCATCCATCTTCCCATCAACTCTGATCAGCTTCCCTGTCCCTGCTGAAGAAAAGCATCCCCGCAACATGACACTGCCACCACCATGTTTCACAGTGGGGACGGTGTGTTCAGGGTGATATGCAGTGTTAGTTTTCCACCACACATAGTTAAATTTTGGTCTCATCTGACCAGAGCACCTTCTTCCACATGTTTGCTGTGTCCCCCACATGGCTTCTCGCAAACTGCAAACGGGACTTCTTATGGATTTCTTTCAACAAAATCTTTCTTCTTGCCACTCTTCCATAAAGACCAGATTTGTTGAGTGCACGACTAATAGTCATGCTGTGGACAGATTCTCCCACCTGAGCTGTAGATCTCTGCAGCTCCTCCAGAGTTACCATGGGCCTCTTGGCTGCTTCTCTGATTAATGCTCTCCTTGCCCAGCCTGTCAGTTTAGGTGGACGGCCATGTCTTGGTAGGTTTGCAGTTGTGCCATACTCTTTCCATTTTCAGATGATGGATCGAACAGTGAGATGTCCAAAGCTTGGGAATTTTTTTTATAACCTAACCCTGCTTTAAACTTCCCCACAGCTTTATCCCTGACCTGTCTGGTGTGTTCCTTGGCCTTCATGATGTCGTTTGTTCACTAAGGTTCTCTAACAAACCTCTGAGGGCTTCACAAAACAGCTGTATTTATACTGAGATTAAATTACACACAAGTGGACTTTACTAATTAGGTGACTTCTGAAGGCAATTAGTTCCACTAGATTTTAGTTATGGGTATCAGAGTAAAGGGGACTGAAGAAAAATGCATGCCACACTTTTCAGATATTTGATTATAAAACATATTTTGAAAACCATTTATCATTTTCCTTCCACTTAACAATTATGTGCCACTTTGTGTTGATCTATCACATAAAACCCCAGTGAAACACATTTAAGTTTTTGGCTGTAACATGACAAAATGTGCAATATTTCAAGGGGTGTGAATACTATTTCAAGGCACTGTACTTAAATATAATTCCAGGCATTGCCATGTTATATATAGTTATATTAGTCCAACTTGGACCAATGGATAGAGTTCTGGATCCCATGCCGAGTAGCTGCTCTCCTTCATTATGAACACAGGAGGGTGTCCACTCGGCATGGGCCCCATTCAGAGAATGCAAATTCATTTTGTGAATGAAACCAAGATGTTCTCTGATTGGAGGAGTTGGAGAGGTGGGGTGGTGACATGCTCATCACCTCGTCCAATCAGAGAATGCTTTGGAAGGTATGTTATATGCATAGTTACATTGGTCCAAGTTGGAACAATATAACTCTATGTAGCACCCTCAGTGTACAACAGTGTACAGAGTATGAAAATTTAGTTGGGCTCCTCTGTAGGCAGAGGAGCTGAGGTTAATTTGTGTTAGCTAGGCAAAGCTCCAAAGGCTGGGTCTCTGTTAACCCCCTCGGCTCCCAGATTGTGCTGGATAGTTCTGGAATTTAGAGAATCGAGGAACAGAGATTAAGCCTGAATATTTATGGAGTCTCCACCAAACCCTGGGTAGGTAAGGCCCAGTAGGTGGGAGACAGACCCTAAATGTTCTGGATCCTGACCATGTGGCAGCATATTCCAGGGTCCAGTCACCTAGAGGGGACCACTGTGCTGGAGGGCTCCGCCCCTGGGCAGAAGGAAGAAGCTAGTGAAAGACAGAGAGCTGAAAATTCAAATCCCTACTGAGCCTTAGCTAGGCTTAGCTGGAGAAAGGCAGGAGCTGGGCATGTTCAGCAGGAAGCCTGCCTCTTTAAACTTGGACATTTTTGGTGGGCAGCCGGATTT